>NW_006409096.1:279331-288089 GCF_000296735.1 Chrysochloris asiatica
CTGGTAGTTTCGAACCGCTGACCTTAAGGTTCGCAGCCCGATTCGTAACCAATACGCTACCAGAGCTCCTTGCCTTGTAGCTAGTCCCCTATATATACACATGTTGCACTCATCTGCCATGTATCTAAATCTCAATTTATGTACATGTTGGACTTCTCTGCTATGTAGGTAGCTCTCTTCATATGGACACGATTGACTCATCTGCCATGTAGCTAAAGCTCTGTATATGGAAATGTTGCACTACTCTTCCATGTAGCTAGATCTCTGTATATGGACAAGTTGGACTCATCAGTCATGTAGCCAGATATCTCTGTATGAACACGTTGGACTCGTCTACCATGTAGCTAACTTTCAGTACATGGACATGATGGACTCATCTGCCACGTAGCTAGAACTCTGTATATGGAATTGTTGCACTACTCTGCCATGTAGCTAGCTATCTGTATATGGACATTTTGGACTCGTCTGTCTTGTAGCTAGCTCTCTGTACATGGATTTGTTGGACTGAACTGCCTTGTAGGTAGCTCTTTGTATATGAAAATATTGGAATTGTCTGGCATGTAGCTAGCTGGCTGTATATGGACATGTTGTGCTCATCGGCCATGTAGCCAGCTTTGTCTATATGAACATTTAGGATTCATCTGCCTTTAAGCTAGTCCTCTATATGTCCACATGTTGGTCTCACCTGCCATGTATTCAGCTCTCTGTGTATGCATATGTTGGACTCATTTATCTTGTAGCTAGCCCTCTAAATATACCCTTGATGGACTCATTTGCCATGTAGTGAGCTCTCTCTGCATGAACATGTTGGACTCATCTGCCCTGTAGCTAGTCCTCTATATATACACATGTTGGACTCATCTGCCATGTAGCTAAATCTCAATATATTGACATGTTGGACTCATCTGCCATGTAGCTAATACTCTGTATATGGACATGTTGGTCTTCTCTGCCATGTAGCTATCTCCCAGTATATGGACACGTTGTACTTATCTGCCATAGAGCTAGAACTCAGTATATGGAAATCTGACACTCCAATGCCGTGTTGTTAGCTGTGTATATATGGACATATTGGACTCATCTGCCATATAGCTAGCTCTCTGTGCATGGATATGTTGGACTGATCTGACATGTAGTTAGCTCTATGTATATGAACATGTTGGACTTGTCTGCAATGTAGATAGATTTCTGTATATAGATATGTTGGATGCATCAGCCATGTAGCCAGCTCTCTCTGCATGAATACATTGGGTTTATTTGCCTTGTAGCTAGTCCTCTATATATACACATGTTGGACTCATCTGCCATGTATCTAACTATCAGAATATGGACATGTTGGTCACATACTGTCATGTAGCTTGTACTCTGTATAGGACATGTTGGACTTCTCTGCCATGTAGCTAGCTCTCAGTATATGTACACCTTGGACTCATCTGCCATGGATCTAGAACTCTGTATATGGAAATGCAGAACTACTCTGCCGTGTTGCTAGCTCTCTGTATATGGACATATTGGACTCGTATGCCATGTAGCTAGCTCTCTATGCCTTGATATGATGGACTGATCAGCCATGTAGGTAGCTCTCTGTATATGGGTATGATGGACCCATCAGCCATGTCGTCAGCTCTCTGTATATGGGTATGATGGACCCATCAGCCATGTCGGCAGCTCTCTCTGCATGAACATGTTTGACTCATCTGACTTGTAGTTACTCCTCTATATATAGACATGTTGGACTCATCTGTCCTGTAGCTAAATCTCAGTATATGGACATGTTGGACTCATCTGCCATGTAGCTAGTACTCTGTACATGGACATGTTGGACTTCACTGCCATGTAGCTAGTTCTCAGTATTTGGACACATTGGACTCACCTGCAATGTAGCTAGAACTCTGTATATGGAAATGTGGCATGCCTCTGCCATGTTGCTAGCTGTGTATGTATGGACATATTGTACTCTTCTGCCATGAAGCTAGCCCTCTGTGCATGGAAATGTTGGACAAATCTGCAATGGAGGTAGTTCACTGTATATGAACATGATGGACTTGTCTACCATGTAGCTAGATCTCTGTATATGGATATGTTGGACTCATTAGCCATGTAGCCAGCTCTCTCTGCATTAACATGTTTGACTCATCTGCCTTGTAGCTAATCTTGTAAATATACACATGTTGAAGTCATCTGCCATGTAGCTAGTACCCTGTATATGGACATGTTGGACTTCTCTGTCATGTAGCTAGTTCTCAGTATGTGGACACGTTGGACTCATCTGCCATGCAGCTAGAACACTGTATATGGAAATGTGACACTACTCTGCCTTGTTGCTAGCTCTGTGTATATAGCCATAGTGGACTCATTTGCCATGTAGCTAGCTCTATGTGCATGGATATGTTGGACTGATCTGCCATGTAGGTACCTCTATGTATATGAACATGTTGGACTTGTGTTCCATGTATCTAGATATCTGTATACGGATATGTTGGACTTATCAGCCATGTAGCCAGCTCTCTGCATGAACATTTTGGACTCATCTGCCTTGTAGCTCGTTCTCTATATATACACATATTGGATTCATCTGCCATGTAGCTAAATCTCAATATATGGACATGTTGGACTCATCTGACATGTTGCTTGTACTCTGTATTTTGGCACGTTGTACTCATCAGCCATGGTGCTAGAACTCTGTATATGGAAATGTTGCACACTGTGCCATGCCACTAGCTCTCTGCTTATGGACATTTTGGACTTGTCTGTCATGCAGCTAGATCACTGTGCATGGATATGTTGGACTGATCTGCCAAATAGTTAGCTCTCTGTATATGAACATATTGGACTTGTTTGCCATGTAGCTAGCTCTCTTTATATGGAAATGTTGGACTCGTCAGACATGTAGCCAGCTTTCTGTGTATGAACATGTTGAACTCATCTGCCTTGCAGCTAGTACTCTCTATGTACACATGTTGGTCTCACCTGCCATGTAGGTAAATCTCACTATATGGACAAGTTGAACCCATCAGCCATGTAGCTAGTACTCTGTTTATGAATATGCTGGACTTCTCTGCCAGGTAGGTAGCTCTCAGTATATGTACACATTGGAATCATCTGCCATGGAGTTAGGACTGTGTATATGTAAATGTAGCACTAATCTGCCCAGTTGCTAGCTCTGTGTATATGGACATATTGGACTCGTTTGCCATGTAACTAGTTTCCTTTACATGGATATGTTGGATTGATCGGCCATGTAGGTAGCTCTCTGTATATGAACATATTGGACTTGTTTTCCATGTAGCTAACTCTCTGTATATGGAAATGTTGGACTCCTCAGACATGTAGCCAGATTTCTGTGTATGAACATGTTGGACTCACCTGCCATGTAGCTAAATCTGAATATATGGAAAAGTTGAACCCATCAGTTATATAGCTAGTCCTCTGTAAATAGATATGCTGGACTTCTCTGACAGGTAGGTAGCTCTCAGTATATGTACACGTTGGACTCATCTGCCATGGAGATAGAAGTGTGTATATGTAAATGTGGTACTACACTGCCGAAATGCTAGCTCTGTGTATATGGACATATTGGACTCGTGTGCCTTGTAGATAGCTCTGTGTGCATGGATACGTAGGACTAATCTTCAATGTAGTTGGCTCTCTGTATATGAACATGTTGGACTTGTCTGCCATGTAGCTAGATTTCTGTATATGGATATGTTGGACTCAGCCATGTAGCCAGCTCTCTCTGCATGAACATGTTGGACTCATCTGCCATGGAGCTATTCCTCTATAAATACACATGTTGGACTCATCTGCCAAGTAGCTAAGTCTCAATATATGGACATGTTGGATTCATCTGCTATGTACCTAGTACTCTGTATATGAACATGTTGGACTTCTCTGCCATGGAGCTAGCTCTCAATATATGGACACGTTGGACTCATCTGCCATGTATCTAGAACTCTGTATATGGAAATGTGGCACTACTCTGCTATGTTGCTAGCTCTCTTTATATGGCATTTTTTATATATGAACATATTGGACTTCTCTGCAATGTAGCTATGGCTCAGTGTATGGACATGTTGAATTCATCAGCCATGTTGCTAGCTGTCTGTGTATGAACATGTTGGACTCATCTGACTTGTAGCTAGCCCTCTAAATATTCCCATTTGGACACATCTGCCATGTAGCTAACTCTCAATATATGGACAAGTTGGTCTCATCTGCCATGTAGCTAGAACTCTGTATATGGAAATGCTGCACTACTCTTCCATATAGCAAGTCTCTGTATATGGACATTTTGGACTCATCTGCCAAGTAGCTAGCTCTCTGTGCATAGATATGTGGACTGAATTGCAATGTGGGTAGTTCTCTGTATATGAACATATTGAAGTTGTCTGCCATGTAGCTTGCTCTCTGTATATGCAAATGTTGGACGCCTAAGAAATGTAGCCATCTCTCTCTGTACGAACACGTTGGACCCATCTGCTTGTACCTAGTCCTCTATATATACACATGTTGAACTCATCTGCCATGTAGTTAGAACTCTGTATATGGAAACGATGCACTACTCTGCCATGTAGATAGCACTCTGTATATGGATATTTTGGACTTGTCTGCCAAGTAGCTAACTGTCTGAGCAAGAATATATTGGACAGATCTGCCATGTAGGTAGATCTCTGTATATGAACATGTTGAATTGTGTGCCATGTAAATAGACTTCTGTATATGGATATGTTGGACTCATCAGCCATGTAGCCAGCTCTCTCTGCATGTACATGTTGGACTCATATGTCTTTTAGCTATTCCTCTATATATACACATGTTGGACTCATCTGCCATGCAACTAATTCTCAATATATGGACATGTTGGATTCATCAGCCATGTAGCTAGTACTCTGTATATGGACACATTGGACTTCTCTGCCAATTGTTTAGCTGTAAATATATGGACGTTGGACTCATCTGACATGGAGCTAGAACTCTGCATATGGAAATGTAGCACTACTCTGCCGTGTTGCTAGCTCTGTGTATATGGACGTATTGGCCTTGTGTGCCTTGTAGCTAGCTCTCTGTGAATGGATATGTTGGACTGATCTGCCATGTAGGGAGCTCATTGTATATGAACATGTTGGACTTTCCTGCCATGTACCTAGCTCTCAGTATATGGACATGTTGAATTCATCAACCATGTAGCTAGCTCTATGTGTATGAACATATTGAACTCATCTACCTTGTAGCTAGCCATCTAAATATAAACATTTGCACACATCTGCCATATAGCTAACTCTCAGTGTATGGACACGTTGGACTCATTTGCCATGTAGGTAGATCTCTGTATATGGAAATGTGGCACTATTCTGTCGTGTTGCTAGATCTGTGTATATGGACATATTGGAATCGTCTGCCATGTAGCTAGCTCTCTGTGCATGGATATTTTTGACTGATCTGCCATGTAGATATCTCTCTGTATATGAACATGTTGGACTTGTCTGCCATGGAGCTAAATCTCTGTGTATGGATATGGTGGACTCATCAGACATGTAGCCAGCTCTCTCTGCATGAACATGTTGTATTCATCTGCCTTGTAGCTAGTCCTCTATATAAACACTTGTTGGACTCAGCTGCCATGTAGCTAAATCTCAGTATATGGACATGTTGGACTCATCTGCCATATAGCTAGTACAACGTATATGGACATGTTGGACTTCTCTGCCATGTAGCTAGCTCTCAGTATATGGATACGGTGGACTCATTTGCCATGGAGCTAGATCTCTGTATACGGAAATGTGGCACTAATCTGCAGTGTTGCTATCTCTGTGTATATGGACATATTGGACTCGTCTGCTGGTAGCTAGCTCCCTGTGCATGGATATGTTGGACTGATCTGCTATGCAGGTAGGTCTCTGTATATGAACATGTTGGACTTGTGTGTCATGTAGATAAAGCTCTGTATATGAATATGTTGGACTCATCAGACATGTAGCCAGTCCTCTGCATGAATATGTTGGACTCCTCTGCCTAGTAGCTATTCCTCTATATAGACACATGTTGGACTCATCTGCCATGTAGCTAGTACTCTGTATATGAACATATTGGACTTTTCTGCCAAGTATCTACCTCTCAGTATATGGACACGTTGGACTCATTTGGCATGGAGCTAGAACTCTGTATATGGAAATGTGGCACTACTCTGCCGTGTTGCTAGCTCTTTGTATGTGGATATATTGGACTAGTCTGCCATGTAGCGAGCTCTCTTTGGATGGATATTTTGGACTGATCTGCCATGTAGCTAGCTCTCTTTACATGAACATGTTGGACTTGTCTGCCATGGAGCTAGATCTCTGTATATAGATATGTTGGTCTCATCAGCCTTGTAGGCAGCTTTCTCTGCATGAACATGTTGGACTCATCTGCCTTGTAGCTAGTCCTCTATATATATACATGTTGGACTCATCTGCCATGTAGTTAATCTCAGTATATGGACATGTTGGAATCATTTGCCATGTAGCTAGTACTCTTTATATGGACATGTTGGACTTCTCTGACATGTAGCTAGCTCTCAGTATATGGACACATTGGACTTATCTGCCTTGGAGCTCGATCTCTGTATATGGAAATGTGCCACTATTCTGTCGTGTTGCTAGCTCTGTGCGTTTGAACATATTGTATTTGTCTGCCTTGTATCTAGCTTTCTGTGCATCAATATGTTGGACTGATCTGCCATGTAGGTATCTCACTGTATATGAACATGTTGGATTTGTCTGTCATGTAGCTAGATCTCTGTATATGGATTTGTTGGACTCATGAGCCATGTAGACAGTTCTCTCAGTATGAACATGTTGGACTCATCTGCCATGTAGCTAAATCTCAATATATGGACATGTTGGACTCATCTACCATGTAGCTAGTACTGTGTATATGGACAATTTGTACATCTCTGCCAAGTCGCTAGCTCTCAGTATATGGGCACTTTGGACTCATCTGCCATGGAGCTAGAACTCTGTATTTGGAAATGGTGCACTACTCTGCCATGTCACTAGCTCTCTGTATATGTACATTTTGGACTCGTCTACCATTTAGCTAGCTCTCTGTGCATCAATATGGTGGACTGATCTGCAATGTATTAGCTCTCTGTTTATGAACATGTTGGACTTGCCTGCCATGTAGCTAGTTCCCATTATATGAACATGTTGGACTCATTTGCCATGTAGCTAGTACTTTGTATATGGACATGTTGGATTCATCCGACTTGTAGCTAGCCCTCTGAATATACACATTTGGACACATCTGCCATGTCGTTAACTCTCAGTATATGGACACCTTGGACTCATTTGCCATGTAGGTAGAACTCTGTATATGGAAAAGATGCACTACTATGCCATGTAGCTAGCACTCTGTATATGGCAATACTGTACTCATCTGCCATGTAGCTAACTCTTTTTGCAAGGATATGTTGGACTGATCTGCCATGTAGGTAGCTCTCTGTATATGAACATATTGGACTTCTCTGCAAGGTAGCTATATTTCTGTGTATGGATATGTTGGACTTATCAGCCATGTAGTCAGCTCTCTCTGCATGACCATGTTGGACTCATCTGCCTTGTAGCTAGTCCTCTATATAAACACATGTTGGATTCATCTGCAATGTAGCTAAATCCAAGTATATGGACATGTTGGACTCATCTGCCATGTAGCTAGTACTCTTTATACGGACATGTTGGAATTCTCTGCCAAGTAGCTATCTCTCAGTATATGGACACGTTGGACTCTTTTGTCATGGAGCTTGAACTTTGTATATAGAAATGTGGCACTACTCTGCCGTGTTGCCAGCTCTGTGTACATGGATATATTGTACTGGTCTGCCATGTAGCGAGCTCTCTTTGCATGGATGTATTTGACTGATCTGCCATGTAGGTAGCTCTCTGTACATGAACATGTTGGACTTGTCTGCCATGGAGCTAGATCTCTGTATGTAGATATGTTGGAATCATCTGTCATGTAGCTAGCTCTCAGTATATGAATATGTTGGACTCAACAGCCATGTAGCAAGCTCTCTGTGTATGAACATATTGGATTCATCTGCCTTGTAGCTAGCCCTCTAAATATACACATGTTGGACCATCTCATATGTAGCTAACTCTCAGTATATGGACATGTTTGACTTATCTGCAATGTAGCTAGTACTCTGCACATGGACATGTTTGATGACTCTGCCGTGAAGCTAGGTCTCAGTATATGGACATGTTGGACTCATCTGCCATGTAAACAGAACTCTGTATATGGAAATGGTGCACAACTCTGCATGTAGCAAGCTCCCTGTATATGAACATTTTAGACTCATCTGCCACGTAGTTAACTATCTGTGCATGGATATGTTGGACTGATCTGCCATGTAGGTAGCTCTCTGTATATGAACATATTGGACTTGTCTGAAATGTAGCTAGCACTCTGTATATGGACATATATGACTCATCAAACATGAAGCCAGCTGTCTCTGTATGAACATGGTGGACTCATCTGCCTTGTAGGTACTCCTCTATATATACACATGTAGGACTTATCTGCCAGTTGCTAGCTCTCTGTGTATGGCTTTGTTGGATTTATCTGCCATGTAGCTAGCTCTCTATATATGAACACATTGGACTTTTCTGCCATGTAGATATCTCTTGGTATATGGACATGTTGGACTCATCAGCCATGTAGCCAGCTCTCTCTGTGTGAACATGTTGGACTAATCTACCTTGTAGCTAGTCCTCTATATATA
>NW_006409096.1:288189-304403 GCF_000296735.1 Chrysochloris asiatica
TGAACATGTTGGACTAATCTACCTTGTAGCTAGTCCTCTATATATACACATGGTGGACACATCTGCCATTTAGCTAACCCTCAGTATATGGACATGTTGATCTCTTCTTCCATGTAGCTAGTCCTCTGGATAGGGACTTGTTGGACTACTCTGCCATGTAGCTACCTCTCAGTATAAAGACACGTTGGACTCATCTGCCATGGAGCTAGAACACTTTATATGGAAATGCTGCACTACTCCTTCCTGTGTGTAGCTCTCTGTATACGGACATATTGGACTTGTTTGCCATGTAGCTAGCTCTCTGCATATGGACATTTGGGACTCATCAAACATAAAGAAAGCTATCTCTGTATGAATATGTTGGATTCATCTGCCTTGTAGCTACTCCTCTATATATTCAAATGTTGGACTCATCTGCAATGTAGCTAACTCTCAGTATATGGACATGTAGAACTCATCTGGCTTGTACATAAAACACTATATATGGAAATGTTGGACTACTCTGCCATGTAGTTAACTTTCTGTATATGGACATTTTGGAATTGTCTGCCATGTAGTTCGCTCCTGTATATGAACATATTGGAATTGTCTGACATGTAGCAATCTCTCTGTATATGCAAATGTTGGAATCATCAGCCATGTAGCCAGCTCTCTCTGTATGAATATGTTGAACTCATCTAGCTTGTAGCTAGTCCTTTATATATAAACATGTTGTACTAATCTGTCAGGTAGCTAGCTCTCAGTATATGGACAGGTTGGATTCATCTGCAATGTAGCTAGTACTATGTATATGGACATGTTGGATTCATCTGCCATGTAGCTAGCTCTCAATATATGGACATGTTGGGCTCATCTGACATATAGCTAGAACTCTGTATATGAAGATGTTGCACTACTTTGCATTGTAGCTAGCTCTCTGTATATGGACATTTTGGAATCTTATGTCAAGTAGCTAGCTCTCTATATATGGACATGTTGGACTCATCAGCCATGGAGCCAGCTTGCTCTGTTTGAACATGTTGGACTCATCTGACTTGTAGCTAGTCCTCTATATATACACATGGTGGACTCATCTGCTATGTAGCTAACTCACAGTATGTGCACATATTGGACTACTCTGCCATGTAGCTAGCTCTAAATATATGGACACGTTGGAATCATCTGTCATGTAGATAGAACTCTGTATATGGAAATTTTGGACTACTCTGCCATGTCGTTAGCGCTCTATCCTTGGATATTTTGTACTCGTCTGACATGTAGCTAGCTCTCTGTGCATGGATATGATGGATTGATCTACCATATAGGAAGCTCTCTGTATATGAACACATTAAACTTGTCTGCCATGTAACTAGCTTTCTGTGTATGGACATGTTGGATGCATCATTCATGTAGACAGCTTTCTCTGTATGAACATGTTGGACTCCTGTATGTATACACTTGTTGGACTCATCTGTCATGTACCTAACTCTCAGTATATGGACATGATGCACTCATCTGCCATGTAGATAGAACTCTGTACATGGAAATGTTACACTACTCTGCCATGTAGCTAGCTCTCAGTATATGGACATGTTGGACTCATCTGCCATTTATATAGAACTCTGTGTATGGAAATGTTGCACTATTCCACTATGTAGCTAGCTCTCTGTATATGGACATATTGGACTCATCTGCCATTTAGCTAGCTCTCTGTGCATGGATTTGCTGGAGTTATCTGCCATGTAGGTATCACTCTGTGTTTGAATATATTGGACTTGTCTAGCATGTAGCTAGCTCTCTGTATATGGACATGTGGTACTTATCAGCTATGTAGCCAACTCTCTCTTTATGATCATGTTGGACTCATCTGCATTGTAGCTAGTCCTCTATAAATACTCATGTTGGACTAAGTTGCCATGTAGCTAACTCTCAGTATATGGACATGTTGGACTCATCTGCCATGAAACTAGTACTCTGTATATGGAAATGTTCCACTATCAGCCATGTTGGTATCTCTCTGTATGTGTACATTTTTGACTCGTTGGCCATGTAGCTAGCTCTCTGTGCATGGATATGTTGGACTGATCTGCCATGTAGGTAGCTCACTGTATATGAAATATGGGACTTGTCTGCCATGTAGGTAGTAATCAGTATATAGGCCTGTTGGACTCATCAGACATGTATCTAGCTCTCTGTCTATGAACATCTTGGATTCATCTGACCTTCTGCTTGCCCTCTAAATATACACATGCTGGTGGACTCATCTGCCATGAAGCTAACCCTCAGTATATGGACATGTTGGACACATCTGCCATGTAGTCAGTACTCAGTATATGGACATGTTGGGTTACTCTGCCATGTAGTTATCTCTCAGTGTATGGACACATTGGACAAATCTGCCATGTGGCTAAACTATTTATATGGAAATGTTGCACCACTCCGCCATGTAGCTAGCTTTCTGTGCATGGATATATTGGACTGATCTGCCTTGTAGGTAACTCTCTGGGTTTCAACATTTTGGACTTTTCTGCCATGTAGCTAGGTCTTTTTGCATGGATATATTGGACTGATCTGCCATGTAGGTAGCTCTCTGTATATGAACATATTGAACTCATCTGGCTTGTAGCTAGTCCTCTATATATACAAATGTTGGACTCATCTGCCATGTAGTTAACTCTCAGTATATGGACATGTTGGAATCATGTTCCATTTAACTAGGACTCTGTATGTGAACATATTGAACTTATCTGCCATGTAGCTAGCTCTCTATATATGGTCAAGTTGGACTCATCTACCATGTAGCTATTACTCCGTATTTGGACATGTTGGACTACTGTGCCATGAAGCTATCACTCAGTATATGGATACCTTGGACTGATCTACCATGTGGCTAGAACTCTGTATATGGAAATGTTCCACTATTCTGCCATGTAGCTAGCTCTCTGTATATGGACACGTTGGACTCATCTGCCATGTAGCTAGAACTCTGTATATGGAAATGTTGCAATACTCTGTATATGAACATATGGGACTTGTCTGCAATGTAGGTAGTTCTCAGTATATGGACATGTTGAACTTATCAGACATGTAGCCATCTCTCTGTTTATGAACATGTCGAAATCATCTGACTTGTAGCTTGCCCTCTAAATATACACATGCTGAACTCATCAGCATTGCAGCTAATCCCCAATATATGGACATGTTGGACACAGCTGCCATGTAGCCAATATTCTTTATATGGACTTGTTGGAATACTCTGCCACGTAGCTATCTCTCAGTATATGCACAAGTTGAATTCATTTGCCATGTAGTTAGAACTCTATATATGGAAATGTTGCACTATTCCGTTATGTAACTAACTCTCTGAATGGATATGTTGGACTGATTTGTCATGTAGGTAGCTCTCTGTATTTCGACATTTTGGACTCTTCTCCCATGTAGCTAAGTGTTTGTGTAAGGATATGTTGGAGTGATCTGACATGTAGGTAGCTCTCTGTATATGAACATATTGGACTTGTCTGTCATTTAGCTAGCTCTCTTTATATGGACATGTTGGAGTCATCTGCCATGTAGCTAGTACTCTGTATATGGACATGTTGGACTACTGTGCCATGAATCTAGCACTCAGTATTATGGACAACTTGGACTCATCTGCCATGTGGATAGAACTCTGTATATAGAAATGTTCCACTACTCTGTCATGTAGCTAGCTCTCTGTATATGGAAATTGTGAACTCGTCTGCCATGTAGCTTGCTCTCTGTGCAGGGATATGTTGGACTGATCTGCCATGTAGGTAGCTCTGTGTATATGAACATATTGGACTTGTCCGCCATATAGCTAGCTTTCTGTATATGGACATGTTGGACTCATCAGCCATGTAGCCAGCTTTCTCTGTATGTACATGTTGGACTCATCTGACTTGAAGCTAGTCTTCAATGAATACACATGTTGGACTCATCTGCCATGTAGCTAACTCTCAGTGTATAGACATGTTGGACTCATCTGCCATTTAGCTAGTACTCTTGTATATTATCATGTTGGATTACTCTGCTATGTAGCTAGATCTCAGTATATGGACACGTTGGACTCATCTGCCATGTAGCTAGAAGTCTGTATATGGAAATGTTGCACTACTCAGCCATGTTAGTATCTCTCTTTATATGGACATCTTGGTCTCATCGGCCATGTAGCTAGCTCTCTGTGCATGGATATGTTGGACTGATCTGCCATGTAGTTAGCTCTCTGTATATGAATATATTGGACTTGTATGCTATGTAGGTAGCACTCAGTATATAGACATGTTGGACTCATCAGACATGTAGCCAGATCTCTGTGTATGAACATGTTGGACTCATCTGACTTGTAATTTACCTACTAAATATACACATGATAGACTTATCTGCATTGTAGATAACCCTCTATATATGGACATGTTGGATTACTCTGCCATGTAGCTTTCTGTCAATATATGGACATGTTGGACTCATCAGCCATGTAGCTAGAACTCTTTGTATGGAAATGTTGCACTACTCCGCCATGTAGCTAGCTCTCTGTGCATGGATATATTGGACTGGTCTGCCATGTAGGCAACTCTCTGTATATGAACATATTGGACTTGTCTGCCATGTAGCTGACTCTCTGTATATAGACATGTTGGACTCATCATCCATGTAGCCAGCTTTCTCTGTAGATACATGTTGGACTCATCTTCTTTGTAGCTAGTCTTCTATATATAAACATGTTTGACGCATCTACCATGTAGCTAACTTTTATTATATGGACATGTTGGACTCATCTGCAATGTAGCCGGTACTCTGTATATGGAGATGTTGGACTACTGGCTCATGAAGCTAGCACTCAGTATATGGACACGTTGGAATCATCTGCTATGTGGCTAGAACTCTGTATATGGAAAAGTTGCACTACTCTGTCATGTAGCCAGCTCTCTGTATATGGTCATTTTGGAGTCATCTGCCATGAAGCTAGCTAACTGTACATGGATATGTTGGACTAATCTGACATGTATTTAGCTCTCTGTATATGAACATATTGGACTTTTCTGCCATGTAACTAGCTCTCTGTATATGGACAAGTTGGATTCATCAGACATGTAGACAGATTTCTCTGTATGAACATGTTGGACTCATCTGCCTTGTAGCTAATCATCTATATATAAACATCTTGGAATCCTCTGCCTTGTACCGAGTTCTCAGTATATGGACACCTTGGACTCATGTGTCATGTAGCTAGTACTCTGTGTATGGAAATGTTGCACTACTCCGTTATGTAGCTAGCTCTCTGTAAATGGACCTGTTAGACTCGTCTGCCATTTAGCTAGCCTTCTGTGCATGGATGTGTTGGAGTTTTCTATCATGTAGGTATCTCTCTGTGTAGGAACATATTGGACTTGAGTGCCATGTACGTAGCTCTCAGTATATGGACATGTTGGACTCATCCTCCATGTATACAGCACGCTCTGTATGAACATGTTGGACTCATCTGCCTTGTAGCTAGTCTTCTATATATACACATGTTGGACTCATCTGCCATGTAGCCAACTCTTTTTGTATGAACAGGTTGGACTCATCAGCCTTGTAGCTAGTCCTCTGTATATACACATGTTGGACTCATCTGCCATATAGCCAACTCTCAGTATATGGAAATATTGGACTCCTCTGCCATATAGCTAGTATTCTGTATATGGACAGGTTGGACTACTCTGCCATGTATCTAGCTCTCTGTATATATACATTTAGGTTTTGTCTGCCATGTAGCTACCTTTCTGTACATGGATATTTTGGACTGATCTGCCATGTAGGTAGCTCTCTGTATATGTACATATTGATGTTGTCTGTATTGTAGCTAGCTCTCTGTATATGGACATGTGGTACTCATCAGCCATGTAGCCAGCTCTCTCTGTATGAACATTTTGGACTCATCTGCCTTGTAGCTAGTCCTCTATAAATACACATGTTGGACTCATCTGCCATGTAGGTAGCTCTCTGTATATGAACATATTGTAGTTGTCTGCAATGTAGCTAACTCTCTGTGTAAGGACATGTTGGATGCATCACACATGTAGACAGCTCTCTCTATAAGATCATGTAGGATTCATCTGCCATGTAGCTAATCCTCTATGTATAAACATGTTGGACTCACCTGCCTTGTACCTAACTCTCAGTATATGGACATGATGCCCTCATCTGCCATGTAGCTAGAACTCTGTACATGGAAGTGTTACACGACTCTATCATGTAGGTAGCTCTCAGTATATGGACACATTGGACTCATGTTTCATGTAGCCTGTACTCTGTGTATGGAAATGCTGCAGTACTCCACTATGTATCTAGGTTTCTGTATATGGTCATTTTGGACTCGTCTGCCATAAAGCTAGCTATCTGTACATGGATATGTTGGACTGATCTGACATGTAGTTAACTCTCTGTATATGAACTTATTGGACTTGTCTGCCATGTAGCTAGCTCTCTGAATATGGACATGTTGGATGTATCAGACATGGAGACAGCTCTCTTTGAATGAACACGTTGGACTCATCTGCCTTGTACCTAATTCTCAGTATATGGCCATGTTGCACTCATCTGCCATGTAGCTAGAACTCTGAACATGGAAATGTTGCACAACTCTTTCATGAAGCTAGCTCTCAGTATATGGACAGGTTGTACTCATGTGCCATGTAGCTAGTACTCTGTGTATGGAAATGTTGCACTACTCTGCTATGTAGCTAGCTCTCTGTAAATGGACATGTTGGACTTGTCTGCCATTTAGCTAGCTCTCTGTGCATGGACGTGTTGGAGTTATCTAACATGTATGTATTTCTCTGTGTATGAACATATTGGACTACCATGTAGGTAGCTCTCAGTATAGGGAAATGTTGGAATCATCCGCCTTTTGCCAGCTCACTCTGTATGAACATATTGGACTCATCTACCTTGTAGCTGGTCTTCTATATATACACATGTTGGACTCATCTGCCATGTAGCCAGCTCTCTTTGTATGAAGAGGTTGGACTCATCTGCCTTTTAGCTAGTCCTCTATATATGCACATGTTGTATTCATCTGCCATGTAGTTAACTCTTAGTATATGGACACATTGGACTCATCTGCCATCTAGCTAGTATTCTGTATATGGACATGTTGGACTATTCTGCCATGTAGCTCGCTCTCTGTATATGGACATTTTGGAATCATCTGCCATGTAGCTGCACCATGTTCGACTCATCTGACTTGTAGCTTGCCCTCTAAATATACACATGCTGGACTCATCTGCATTGTAGCTAACCCACAATATATGGACATGTTGGACACATCTGCCATGTAGACAGTACGCAGTATATGGGTATGTTGGACTACTCTGGCATGTAGCTATCCCTCAGTATATGGACACATTGGACTCATCTGTCATGCAGCTGGAACTATTTATATGGAAATGTTGCATGAAAACACCATGTAGCTAGCTCTGTGTTCCATGTAGGTAGCTCTCTGTATATGAACATATTGAACTCATTTGCCGTGCAGCTAATAATCTATATGGACATGTTGGAATACACTGTCATGTAGCTTGCTCTCAGTATATGAACATGTTGGACTCATCTGCCAGGTAGCTTGAACTGTGTATATGTAAATGTTGTACTACTCTACCCTGTAGCTAGCGCTCTGTATATGGACATGTGGCTAGCTCTGTCTGTCATGTAGCTAGCTCTCTGTGTATGGACATGTTGGATTCATGTTCTTTGTAGCTAGCCTTCTAAATATACACATATTGGACTCATCTGTCATGCAGATAACTCTCAGTATATGAACATGGTGGACTCGTCTGGCATTTAGCTAGTACTCTGCATATAGACATCTTGGACTACTCTACCATGTAGCTACATCTCAGTATATGGACCCATTAGACTCATCTGTCATGTAAACAGAACTCTGTACGTGAAAATGTTGCACTACTCTGCCATACAGCTAGCTCTCTCTATATGGACATTTTGGACTCCTCTGGCATGTAGCTAGGTCTTTGTGCATGGATATGTTGGACTGATCTGCCATGTAGTTAGCTCTCTCTATATGAACATATTGGACTTGTCTGCCATGTATGTAGCTCTCCTTATATAGACACGTTGGACTCATCTGCCATGTAGCTAGTACCCCATATATGGATATGTTGGACTACTGTGCCATGAAGCTAGGTCTCAGTATATGGACATGTTGGACTCATCTGCCATGTGGTTAGAACTCTGTATATGGAAATGTGGCACTACTCTGCCATATAGCTAGCTCTCTGTATATGGACATTTTGGACTCTTAGGCCATGTAGCTTGCTCTCTGTGCATGGATATGTTTGGACTGATCTGCCATATAGGTAGCTCTCTGTATATTAACATATTGGACTTGTCTGCCATGTAGCTAGCTCTATGTATATGTACATGTTGGACTCATCAGCCATGTAGCCAGCTTTCTCTGTATGTACATGTTAGACTCATCTGCCTTGTAGCTATTCTTCTATATATACACATGTTGGACTCATCTGTCATGTAGCTAACTTTCAGAATATAGACATGTTGGACTCATCTGCCATGTGGCCAATACTCCGTATATGGACATGTTGGACTACTATGCCATGAAGGTAGCACTCAGTATAGGGAAACGTTGGACTCATCTGCCATGTGCCTAGAACTTTGTATATGGAAATGTTGCACTACTCTGTCATGTAGGTAGCTCTCTGTATATGAACATATTGGACTTCTCTGCCATGTAGCCAGCTCTCTGTATATGGACATGTTGGACTCTTCAGCCATTTAGCCAGATCTCACTGTATGAACATGTTGAACTCATCTGGCTTGTATCTAGCCCTCTATATATACACATGTTGGAATCATCTGCATTGTAGTTAATTCTCAGTATATGGACATGTTGGACTACTCTAGCATGTAGTTATCTCTCGGTATATGGACACGTTGGACTGATCTGCCATGTAGCTAGAACTCTTTATATGGAAAAGTTGCATGACTCCACCATGTATCTAGCTTTTTGTGCATGGATATGTTGGACTGATCTGTCATGTAGGTAACTCTCTGTATTTCAACATTTTGGACTCGTCTGCCATGTGGCTATGTCTTTGTGCATGGACATGTTGGACTGAACTTCCATGTAGGTAGCTCTCTGTATATGAATATATTGGACATGTCTGCCATGTAGCTGGCCCTCTTTATATTGACATGTTGGACTCATCTGCCATGTAGCTAGGCTCCATATATGGACATGTTAGACTACTGTGCCATGAAGCTAGCACTCAGTATATGGCACATTGTGGTCATCTGCCATGTGGCTAGAACTCTGTATATGAAAATGTTGCACTACTCTGCCATATAGATAATTCTGTGTATATGGACATTTTGGATTTGTCTGCCATGTAGCTTGATCTCTGTGCATGGATATGTTTGACTGATCTGCCATGTAGGTAGCTCTCTGTATATGAACATATTGTAGTTGTTTGTGATGTAGCTAACTCTCTGTGTATGGACATGTTGGATGCATCAGACATGTAGACAGCTCTCTCTATATGATCATGTTGCATTCATCTGCCTTGTAGCTAATCCTCTATGTATAAACATGTTGGACTCACCTGCCTTGTACCTAACTCTCAGTATATGGACATAATGCCCTCATCTGCCATATAGCTAGAACTCTGTACATGGAAATGTTACACGACTCTGTCATGTAGCTAGCTCTCAATATATGGACACATTGGACTCATGTTTCATGTAGCCAGTATTCTGTGTATGGAAACGCTGCACTACTTCACTATGTATCAAGCTCTCTGTATATGGACATCTTGGCCTTGTCTGCCATTTAGCTAGCTCTCTCTGCATGGATGTGTTGGAGTTATCTACCATATAGGTAACTCTCTATGTATGAACATATGGGACTTCTATGCCATGTAGGCAATTCTCAGTATATGGACATCATGGACTCTTCAGTCATGTAGCCAGTTCTCTGTGTATTAACATGTTGGACTCATCTGACTTGGAGCTTGCCCACTAAATATACACGTGCTGGACTCATCTGCATTGTAGCTAACTTCAGTATATGGACATGTTGGACTACTCTGCCATGTAGCTAGAACTCTGTATATGGAAATGTTGCACTACTCTGCCATGTAGCTACCTCTCTGTTCATGGGCATTTTGAAGTCATCAGCCATGTAACCAGCTCTCTCTGTATGAACATGTTGTATTTATCTGCCTTGTAGCTAGCCTCTATGTATGCACATGTTGAACTCATCTGCCATGTAGCTACTACTCTCAGTATATGGACATGTTCGACTCATCTGCCATGTAGCTGTAACTCTTTATATGGACATGTTGGACTCATCTGCCAGGTAGCTTGAACTCTGTATATGTAAATGTTGTACTACTCTGCCCTGTAGCTAGTGCTCTGTATATGGAAATTTTGTACTCGTCTGTCATGTAACTAGCTTTCTGTGTATGAACATGTTGGATTCATCTTCCTTGTAGCTAGCCCTCTAAATATACACATATTGGACTCATCTGTCATGTAGATAACTCTTAGTATATGAACATAGTGGACTCATCTGACATGAAGCTAGTACTCTGCATATAGACATCTTGGACTACTCTACCATATAGCTACATCTCAGTATATGGACACATTAGACTCATCTGCCATGTAAACAGAACTCTGTACGTGGAAATGTTGCCTTACTCTGCCATACAGCTAGCTCTCTGTATATGGACATTTTGGACTCATCTGCCATGTAAATAGCTCTCTGTGCATGGATATGTTGGTCTGATCTGCCATGTAAATAGCTCTCTATATATTAATATATTGGACTTGTCTGCCATGTAGCCAGCTCTCTCTTTATGAACATATTGGACTCATCTGCCTTGTAGATAGTCCGTTATATATACACATGTTGGACTCATCTCCCATATAGCTAGCTCTCAGTGTATGGACACATTGGAATAATCTGCCATGTAGTTTGAACTCTGTAAATGAAAATGTTGCCCTACTCTGACATGTAGCTAGCTCTCAGTGTATGGACACGTTGGAATCATCTGCCATGTAGTTCGAACTCTGTAAATGAAAATGTTGCCCTACTCTGACATGTAGGTAGCTCTGTGAAAATGGACATTTTGGAATCGTCTGCCGTGTAGCTAGCTATCTGTACATGGATATGTTGGACTGATCTGACATGTAGTTAGTTCTCTGTATATGAACATATTGGACTCATCTGCCATGTAGCTAGAACTCTGTAAATGGAAATGTTGAACTACTCTGACATGTAGCTAAATCTCTGTATATGGACATTTTGGACTCGTCTGACATGTAGCTAGCTCTCTGTGTATTTACATTTTGAATTCATCAGTCTTGTAGCTAACCCTCTCTATATACACATGTTGCACTCATCTGCTATGTACCTAACTCTCAGCATATGGACATGTTCAACTCATCTGCCATGTAGCTAGTCCTTTTCCCATGAACATGTTGGAATATTGTGCCATGTAGCTAGCTCTCAGCATATTGACACATTGGACTCATCTGCCATTTAGTTAGTACTCTGTATATGGAAATGTTGCACTACTCTTCCATGTAGATAGCTCTCTGTATATGGACATTTTGGTCTCATCTGCCATGTAGCTAGTACATTTGCATGGATATGTTGGACTGATCAGCCATGTAGGTAGCTCTCTGTATATGAACATATTGGACTTTTCTGCCATGTAGGTAGCTCTCTATATACGGAAATGTTAGACTCATCAGTCATGTAGCCACCTCTCTCTGTATGAACATGTTGGACTCATCTCACTTGTATCTAGTCCAACTTATATACACATGTTGGACTCATCTGCCATGTAGCCAGTAATCTCTATATGGACATGTTGGACTACCCTGTATGTTGCTAACTCTCAGTATATGGACAAGTTGGAATCATCTGCTATTTAGCTGGAACTCTGTATATTGAAATGTTACACTACTCTGCCAGATAGCTAGCTCTCTCTGTATGAACATTTTGAACTCATCTGCCTTGTAGCTAGCCCTCTTAATTTACACATGTTGGACTCATGTGCCATGTATCTAACTCTCAGTATATGGACATGTTGTACTCATCTGCCATATAGGTAGTACTCTGTATATGGAAATGTTGGACTATTCTGCCATGTAGCTAGTTCTCTATGTATGGACACGTTGAACTCATCTGACATGTAGCTAGAACTCTGTATATGTAAATGTTTCACTACTCTGCCATGTAGGTAGTTCTCTGTATATGGACACGTTTGACTCATCTGACATGTAGCTAGCTGGCAGTATATGGACACGTTGGAATCATCTGCCATGTAGATGGAACCCTGTATTTGGAAATGATGCACTACTCTGCCATGTAGCAAGTTCTCTGTATATGGACAAGTTGACCTCATAAGCCATGTAGCTAGAATTCGGTGTATGGAAACGTTGTACTACTCTGCCATGTAGCTAGCTCTTTGAAAGTGGACATTTTGGACTCATCTTCCATGTAGCTAACTCTCTGTGCATGGATATGTAGGAATGATCTGCTATGTAGGGAGCTCCCTGTATATGAACATATTGGACTTGTCTGCCATAAAATAGCCCTCTAAATATAAACATGCTGGAATCATGTGCTACATAGCTTACTCTCAGTATATGTACATGTTGGACTCATCTGCCATGTAGCCAGCTCTTTATGTATGAACATGTTGGACTCATCTGCATTGTAGCTATTCCTCTAAATATACACATATTGGACTCATCTCCCATGTAGCTAACTCTCTGTATATGAACATGTTGAACTCATCTGCCAAGTATCTAGAACACTTTATATGGAAACGTTTCACTATTCTGCCATGTAGTTAGCTCTCTGTATGTGGACATTTGGTCTCGTCTGCCATGTACCTAGCTCTCTGTACATGGGTATGTTGGAGTGATCTGCCATGTAGGTAACTCTCCGTATATGAACATATTGGAATTGTCTGCCATGTAGCTAGTTCTCAGTATATGGACATGTTAGGCTCATCAGCCATGTCACCAGCTCTCTCTGTATGAACATGTTGGACTCCTCTGCCTTGCAGGTAGTCCTTTATATAAAAACATATATGTTGGATTCATCTGCCATGTAGCTAACTCTCAGTATATGGACATGTTGGACTCATCTGCCATGTAGATAGGACTCTGTGTAAGGACATGTTGGACTACTCTGCCATTTAGCTAGCTCTCATATATGGACATGTCGGACTACTCTGCCTTGTAGCTAGAACTCTGTATATGGAAATGTTGCACTACTCTGCCATGTAGCTAACTCTCTGTATATAGACACGTTGGACTCATCTGCCATGTAGTGTGAACTCTGTATATGGAAATGTTGCACTACTCTGCCATGTAGCTTGCTCTCTTTATATGGACATTTTGGACTCATCTTCCATGTAGCTACCTCTTTGTAAATGGATATGTTGGACTGATCTGCCCTGTAGGTAGCTCTCTGTATATGAACATATTGGACTTGTCTGCCATGTAGCCAGATCTCAGTATATGGACATGTTGGATCTATCAGCCATGTAGTGAGCTCTCTGTGTATGAACATGTTAGACTCATCTGCCTTGTAGGTAGTCCTCTATATATACATATGTTGGCCTCATCTGCCATGTAGCTAACTCTCAGTATGTGGACATGTTGGACTCATCTGCTATGTAGCTAGTACACTGTATGTGGACATGTTGGACTACCCTGCCATGTAGCTAACTCTTAATACATGGATACAAAAGACTCATCTGCCATGTAGATAGAACTCTAATTATGTACATGTAGCACTACTCTGCCTTGTAGATAACTCTCAGTATATCGACATGTTGGACTCATCTGCCATATTGCTACTACTCTGTATACGGACATGTTGGACTACTCTGCCGTTTAGCTAGCTCTCTGCACATGGACACCATATACTCATCTGCCATGTGGCTAGAACTCTTTATATAGAAATGTTGCAGTATTCTGCCATGTAGCCAGCTCTCTGTATATGGACATTTTGTACTCATCTGCATACAGCTAGCTTTATTTACATGGATTTGTTGGAATTATCTGCTATGTAGGTAACTCTCTGCATATGAACATATTGGAGTTTTCTGCCATATAGACATGTTGGGCTCCTCAGCCATGTATCCAGCTTTTTGTATATGAACATGTTGCACTCATCTGCTTTGTAGCTAATCCTCTAAATATACACATGTTGTATTCATCTGCCATGTAGTTAGAACTCTGTATATGGAATTGTTGCTCTACTCTACCATATAGCTAGCTCTCTGTATATGGACAAGTTGGACTATTCTGACATGTAGCTAGTACTCAGTATATGTAAATGTTGCACTACTGTGCCATATAACTAGCTCTCTGTGTATGGACACTTTGTACTCATCTGACATGTAGCTAAAACTCTGTTTAGGGACATATTACACTACACTGCCATGTAGCTAGCTCTCTGTATATGGATATTTTGGACTCGTATGCCATGTAGCTATCTCTCTGTACATGGATATGTTAGAGTGATCTACCATATAGGTAGCTCTCTATATATGAACATATTGGAATTGTCTGCCATGTAGCTAGCTATCAGTATATGGACGAGTTGGCCTCATCTGACATGTAGCTAGAACTCTGTACATGGAAATGTTGCACTACTCTGCTATATAGCTAGATCACTGTATATGGACACGTTGGACTCATCTACTATGTAGCTAAAACACTGTTTAGGGACATACTACACTTCTCTGCCATGTAGCTAGCTCTCTGTATATGGATATTTTGGACTCGTATGCCGTGTAACTATTGCTCTGTACATGGATATTTTGCACTGATCTGCCATGTAGATAGCTCTCTATATATGAAAATATTGGACTCATCAGCCATGTAGCCAGCTTTCTGCGTATGAACATATTTGATTCATCTGCCTTGTAGCTAGTTCTCTAGATATACGTATGTTGGACTCATCTGCCATGATGCTAGCTCTCAATGTATGGATACGTTAGACTCATCTGCCATGTTGCTGGAACTCTGGATATGGACATGTTGCACTACTCTGCCATGTAGCTAGCTCTCTGTATATGGACACGTTGGTATCTTCTGCCATGTAGCTATAACTCTGTATATGGAAATGTTGCACTACTCTGCCATGTTGCTAGCTCTCTATATATGGACATATTGGTTTCATCTGCCATGTAGCTATCTCTCAGTATATGGACATGTTGGAATCATGTGCCATGTAGCTAGAGCTCTGTATATGGAAATGATGCCCTATTCTGCCATGTAGCTACCTCTCTGTATATGGACATTTTGGACTCGTTTTCCATGTAACTAGCTCTCTGTGCATGGAAATGTTGGACTGATCTGCCATGTAGATATCTCTCTGTATATGAATATGTTGGACTTGTCTGACATGTAGCTAGATCTCTGTATATGGAAATGTTGCACTACTCTTCAATGTAACTAGTCTCTGTATATGGACATTTTGGAGTTGTCTGCCATATAGGTAGCTCTCTGTGCATGGATATGTTGGACTGATCTGCCGTGTAGGTAACTCTCTGTATATGAACATATTGGACTTTTCTACCATGCAGCTAGCTCTCTGTATATGGAAATGTTGGAATCCTCAGACATGTATCCAGCTCTATGTGTATGAACATGTTGGACTCATCTGCCTTGCAGCTAGTCCTCTATATATACACATGTTGTACTCATCCGCCATGTAGCTAACTCTCAGTATATGGACATGTTGGACTCATTTGCCATGTAGCCAAACATCGTACAGGGACAAGTTAGACTACTCTGCCATGTAGCTAGTTTTCAGTATATGCACATGTTTGAGTCATCTGTCATAGAGCTAGAACTCTGCATATGGAAATGTGGCACTATTCTTCTGTGTTGCTAGCTGTCTGTATATGGACATATTGGAATCGTCTGTCATATAGCTAGCTCTCTGTGCATGGATATGTTGGACTAATCTGCCATGTAGTTAGCTTTCTGTATATGAACATGTAGGACTTGTCTTTCAGGTAGCTAGATCTCTGAATATATATATATATATATATTGGTCTCATCAGCCATGTAGCCAGTTCTCTCTGCATGAACATGTTGGAATCATGTGCCTTGTAGCTAGTCCTCTATATATACACATGTTGGACTCATCTGCCATGTAG
>NW_006409096.1:304503-316427 GCF_000296735.1 Chrysochloris asiatica
GAACATGTTGGAATCATGTGCCTTGTAGCTAGTCCTCTATATATACACATGTTGGACTCATCTGCCATGTAGCTAAATCTCAATAAATGGACATGTAGAACTCATCTGCCATGCAGCTAGTAATCTCAATATGGACCTGTTGGACTTCTCTGCCATGTAGCTCACTCTTGGTGTATGGGAACGTTGTACTCATCTGCCATGGAGCTAGATCTCTGTATATGGAAATGTGGCACTACTCTGCCATTTTGCTAGCTCTGTGTATATGGACATATTGTACTTGTCTGCCATGTAGATAGCTTTCTTTGCATGGAAATGTTGGACTGATCTGCTATGTCTGCAGCTCTCTTTATATGAATATGTTGGACTTGTGTGCCATGTAGCTAGATATCTGTATATGTATATATTGGACTCATCAGCCATGTAGCCAGCTCTTTGTGTATGAACATGTTCACCTCATCTGCCTTCTAGCTAGTCCTCTATATATACACATGATGGACTTATCTGCCATGTAGCTATATCTCAATATATGGACATGTTCGACTCATCTGCCATATAGTGAGTAGTCTGTATATGGACATGTTGTATTCTCTACCATGTAGATAGCTCTCAGTTTATGGAGACGTTGGAGTCAACTACCATTGAGCTAGAACTCTGTACATGGAAATGTGGCACTACTCTGCTGTGTTGCTAGCTCTGTGTATATGGACATATTGGAATTGTCTTCCATGTAGCTAGCTCTCTGTGCATGGCTATGTTGGACTGATCTGCCATGTAGGTAGCTCTCTGTATATGAACATGTTGTTCTTACCTGGCATCTACCTAAATCTTTGTATTTGGAAATGTTGCACTCCTCAAACATGTAGCCAGTTCTCTGTGTATGAAAATGCTTGACGCATGTCCCTTGCAGCTAGTCCTCTATATATACACTTATTGGACGCATCTGCCATATAGCTAACTCTCAGTATATCGTCATGTTGGACTCATCTGCCACGTAGCTCATACTCTATATATAGACATGTTGGACTACTCTGTATTGTAGCTAGTTCTCAGTTTATGAACACGTTGGAGTCATCTGACATGCAGCTCGAACTATGTATATGGAAATATGGTATTACTCTGCCATGTTGCTAGCTCTGTGTATATGGACATATTGGACTAGTCTGCCATGTAGCTAGCTCTTCTGTACATGGATATGTTGGACTCAACCGCCATGTAGCCAGCTATCTCTGCATGAACATGTTGGACTCATCTGCCTTGTATCTAGTCCTCTATATATACACATGTAGGACTCATCTGCCATGTAGCAAGTAATCTGTATATGGACATGTTGGACTTCTCTGCCTTGTAGCTAGCTCTCAGTATATGGACACGGTGGAATCATCTGCCATGGAGCTAGAACTCTATATATGGAAATATGATACTACTCTGTCGTGTTGCTAGCTCTGTGTATATGGACATATTGGACTAGTCTGCCATGTACCTAGCTCTCCTTATATGAATATGTTGGACTCATCAGCCATGTAGCCAGCTCTCTCTGCATGAACATGTTGGACTGATCTTCCATGTAGCTAACTCTCAGTATATGGGCATGTTGGACTCATCTGCCATGTAGCTAGTACTTTGTATTTGCACATGCTGGTGTAATCTGCCATGAAGCTAGAACTCTAAATATGGACATGTAGGACTTCTCTGCCATGTAGCTGACTCTCAGTAAATTGACACTTTGGAATCATCTGCCATGGAGCTAGAACTCTGTATATGGAAATGTGGCAGTACTCTGCCATGTTGCTAGCTTTGTGTATATGAACATACTGGACGTGTCTGCCTTGTAGCTAGTCTTCTTTATATACACATTTTGGACTCATCTGCCATGTAGCGAGGACTTTGTATATGGACATGTTGGACTTCTGTGCCTTGTAGCTAGCTCTGAGTATATGGACACGTTGGACTCATTTGCAATGAAGCTAGAACTCTATATATGGAAATGTGGTACTACTCTGTAGTGTTGCTAGGTCTGTGTATATGCATATATTGGACTCGTCTGGCATGTAGTTAGCTCTCTGTGCATGGATATGTTGGCCTGATATGCCATGTAAGTAGCTCTCTGTATATGAACATGTTGGACTGGTCTGCCATGTAGCTACATCTCTGTATATGGATATGTTGGACTCATCCGCCATGTAGCCAGCTCTCTCTGCATGAACAAGTTGGACTCATCTGCCTTGTAGCTAGTCCTCTAAATATACACATGTTGGATTCATCTGTCATGTAGCTAACTCTCAGTATATGGACATGTTGGACTCATATGCCATGTAGCTAGTACTTTGTATATGGGCATGTTGGACTACTCTGCCATGTAGCTACATTCTGTGTTGCTACTTCTCTGTATATGGACATATTGGACTCGTCTGCCATATAGCTTGTTTTCCGTGTATGGATATCTTAGACTGATCTCCAATGTAGGTAGCTCTTTGTTTATGAACATGTTGGACTTGTCTGCCATGTCTAGATCTCTGTATATGGACATGCTGGCTCAACAACAATGTAGCCAGCTCTCTCTACATTAATATGTTGTATTCAACTGCCTTGTAGCTAGTCCTTTATATATACACATTTAGGATTCATCTGCCATGTAGCTAAATGTCAGTATATGTACATGCTGGACTCCTCTGTCATGTAGCTACTTCTCAGTATATGGACACGTTGGACTCGTCTGCCATGGAGCTAGAACTCTGTATATGGAAATGTGGCACTACTCTGCCATTTTGCTAGCTTTGTGTATATGGACATATTGGACTCATCTTCCATGTAGCTAACTCTCTGAGCATGGATATGTTGGACTAATCTGCCTTGTAGATAGCTCTCTGTATATGAACATGTTGGAATTGTGTGACATGTAGCTAGATCTTTGTATATGCATATGTTGGACTCAGCAGCCATGTAGGCAGCTCATTCTGCATGAACAAGTTGGACTCATCTGAATTGTAACTACTCCTCTAAACATACACATGATGTACTCACCTGCCATATAGCTAGTACTCTGTATATACACATGTTGGACTCATCTGCCATGTAAATTTATCAGCATGTTCACATGATGGACTCATCTGACATGCAGCTAGTCATCTGTATATGGATATGTTGGACTTATCTGCCATGTGCCTAGCTCTCTGTGCTTGGATATGTTGGACTGATCTGCCATGTAGGTATTTCTGTGTATACGAACATGTTGGACTTATGTGCCATGTAGCTAGATCTATGTACATGGGTATGTTGGACTCATCAACCATGTAGAAAGCGTTCTCTGCATGAACATGTTGGATTCATCTGCCTTGTGACAAGTTCTCTATATATACACATATTGGACTTACCTGCCATGTAGCTAAATAACAATATATGGACATATTGGACTCATCTACCATGTAGTTAATACTCTGTATATGGGCAAGTTGGACTTCTCTGCCACGTAGTTAGCACTTAGTATATAGTTGAACTCATCTGCCATGGAGCTAGAACCCTGTATATTGAAATGTTGCACTACTCTGCCGTATTGCTAGCTCTGTGTATATGGACATATTGGAATTGTCTGCCTTGGAGCCACTTCTCTGTGCATGGATATGTTGGACTGATCTGCCATGTACGTAGCTCTCTATATATGAACATGTTGGACTTGTCTGCAATGTAGCTAGATCTCTGTATATGGAAATGTTGGATTCCTCAGACATGTAGCCAGCTTTCTGTGTATGAACATGTTGAACGCATCAGCCTTGCAGCCAGTCCTCTATATATACACATGTTGGACACATCTGCCATGTAGCTAACTCTCAGTATATGGACATGTTGGACTCTGCCATGTAGCTAGTACTCTGTATATGGACCTGTTGGACTACTATGTATTGGATCTAGTTCTCAGTATGTGAACATGTTGGAGTTATCTGACATGGAGCTAGAAATTTGTATTTGGAAATGTTGCAGTACTCTGCCATGTAGCTAGCTCTCTGTACATGGACATGTTAGACTCATCAGCCATGTAGCGATCTCTCTCTGCATGAACATGTTGGATTCATCTGCCTTGAAGATAGTCCTCTATATATACACATATTGCACTCATCCGCCATGTAGCCAGCTTTCTCTGCATGAACATGTTGCACTCATCTGCCATATAGCTAACTCTCAGTATATAGACACGTTGGACTCATCTGCCATGTAGTTAGAACTCTGTATTGGGACATGTTGGACTCATCTGACATGCAGCTAGTACTTTGTATATGGACATGTAGTACTTCTCTACCATGTAGCTGGCTCTCAATATACCGACAAGATGGAATCATCTGCCATGGTCCTAGAACTCTGTATATGGAAATGTTGCGTTACTCTGCTGTGCTGCTAGTTTTGTGTATATGAACATACTGGACTCCTCTACTATGTCGCAAGCTCTCTGTGCAGGGATATGTTGGACTGGTCTGCCATGTAGATATCACTCTGTATATGAACATGCTTGACATGTCTGCCCTGTAGCTCTATCTCTGTATATGGATATGTTGGACTCACCATCCATGTAGCCAGCTCTCTCTACATGAAGATGTTGGACTCATCTGCCTAGTATTTAATCTTCTATATATACACATGTTGGACTCATCTGCCATGTAGTGAGTACTCTGCATATGGACATTATGGACTTCTCTGCATTGTAACTAGCTCTCAGTATATGGACAAGTTGGACTCATCTGCCATGGAGCTAGAACTCTATATGTGGAAATGTGTCATTACTCTGCCATGTTGCTTGCTCTGTGTATATGCATATATTGTACTTGTCTTCCATGTAGCTAGCTCTCTGTACATGAATATGTTATTCTGATCTGCCATGTAGTTGGCTCTCTGCATATGACCATGATGGACTCGTATGTCATGTAGCTAAATCTCTGTATATGGATATATTGGACTCATTCTCCATGTAGCCATCTCTCTCTGCATGTACTAGTTGGACTCATCTGCCTTGTAGCTACTCCCCTAAATATACACATGTTGGATTCATCTGCCATGTAGCTAACTCTCAGTATATGGACATGTTGGACTCATCCTCCATGTAGCTAGTACTCTGTACATGAACATGTTGGACTTTTCTGCCATGTAGCTAGATCTCTGTATATGGATATGTTGGACTCATCAGCAATATAGCCAGCTCTCTCTACATGAACAAGTTGGATTCATCTGCCTTGTAGCTAGTCCTCTATATATACATATGTTGGACTCATCTGCCATGTAGCTAAATACAAATATATGGACATGCTGGACTCATCTGCCATGTAGCGAATACTCTGTATATGGACATATTGGAGTTCTCTGCCTTGTAGCAAGCTCTCAGTATATGGACACGAGGGACTCATCTGCCATGGAGCTAGAACTCTATATACGGAAATGTGGCACTACTTTGCCGTATTGCTAGCTCTGTGTATATGGACATATTCGACTCGTCTGCCTTGTTGTTAGCTCTGTGTATATGGATATATTGGACTCATCTGCCATGTAGCTAGCTCTCTGTGCATGGATATTTTGGACTGATCTGCCATGTAGGTAGCTCTCTGTATATGAACATGTTGGACTTGTCTGCCTTGTTGTTAGCTCTGTGTATATGGATATATTGGACTCATCTGCTATGTAGCTAGCTCTCTGTGCATGGATATTTTGGACTCGTCTGCCATGTAGCTACATCTCTGTATATGGATATGTTGGACTTACCTGCCATGTAGATAGCTCTCTCTGCATGAACAAGTTGGACTCATCTGCCTTGTAGCTAGTCCTCTGAATATACTCATGTTGGACTCATCTGCCATGTAGCTAACTCTCAGGATATGGACATGTTGGACTCATCTTCCATGTAGATAGTACTCTGTATATGGACAGGTTAAACTACTCTGCCATGTAGCTAGTTCTCTGTATATGCGCACGTTGGAGTCATCTGCCATGGAGGTAGAACTGTGTATATGGAAATGTGTCACTCATCTTCCGTGTTGCTACCTCTTTGTATATGGACATATTGAACTCCTCTGCCATGTAGCTCGCTTTCCGTGTATGGATATGCTGGAATGACCTACAATGTAGGTAGCTCTCTGTATATGAACCCGTTGTACTTGTCTGTCATGTAGCTAGATCTCTGTATATAGATATGTTGGACTCATCAGCGATGTAGCCAGCTCTCTCTACATGAACATATGGGACTCATCTGCCTTGTAGCTTTTCCTTTATATATATACATGTTGGACTCATCTGCCATGTATCTAAATCTCAGTATATGTACATGTTGAAATCCTCTGCCACGTAGCTAGCTCTCAGTATATGGACACGTTGGACTCATTTGCCATGGAGCTAGAATTCTGTATATAGAAAAGTTGCACTACTCTGCCGTGTTGCTAGCTCTGTGTACATGGAGATATTGGACTCATCTGCCATGTAGCTAGCTCTCTGTGCATGGGTATGTTGGACTGATCTGCCATGTATGTAGCTCTCCGTATATGAACATGTTGGACTTGTCTACCATGTAGTTAGATCTCTGTATTTGGATATGTTGGACTCATCAGCAATGGAGCCTGCTCCTTCTGATTGTACATGTTGGACTCATCTGCCTTGTAGCTAGTCCTCTATATATACACATGTTGGACTCATCTGCCATGTAGCCAGCTCTCTCTGCATGAACATGTTGCACTAATCTGCCATTTAGATAACTCTCAGTATATGGACATGTTGGACTCATCTGCCATGTAGCTAGAACTCTGTATTGGGACATGTTGGACTCATTTGCCATGTATGTAGTACTCTGTATATGGACATGTAGGACTTCTCTGCCATGTAGCTGGCTCTCAGTATATCGACAAGTTGGAATCATCTTCCATGGAGCTAGAACTCTGTATATGGAAATGTTGTGCTACTCTGCCGTGTTGCTAGCTTTGTGTATATGAACATACTGGGCTCGTGTGCTATGTCGCAAGCTCTCTGTGCATGGATATATTGGACTGATCTGCCATGTATATATCTCTTTGTATATGAACATGTTTGACATGTCTACCCTGTAGTTCTATCTCTGTATATGGATATGTTGGACTCATCAGCCATGTAGCCAGCTCTCTCTGCATGAACATGTTGGACTCATATGCCTTGTAGCTAGTCCTATATACACACACATGTTGGACTCATCTGCCATGTAGCGAGTACTCTGCATATGGACATGTTAGACTTCTCTGCCTTGTAGCTTGCTCTCAGTATATGGACACGTTGGACTCATCTGCCACGGAGCTAGAACTCTATATATGGAAATGTGGCACTACTCTGCCGTGTTGCTAGCTCTGTGTATATGCATATATTGCACTTGTCTGCCATGTAGTTAGCTCTCCGTATATGAACATGTTGGACTTGTGAGCCGTGTAGCTAGATCTCTGTATATGGATATATTGATCTCATCTGCCTTGTAGGCAGCTCTCTCTGCATGAACATGTTGGACTCATCTCCCTTTTAGCTAGTCCTCTCTATATACATATGTTGGACTCATCTGCCATTTAGCTAGTACTCTGTATATGGACATGTTGGACTTCTTTGCTATGTAGCTAGCTCTCAGTATATGGACACCTTAGATTCATCTGCCATGGAGCTGGAATTCTGTATATGGAAATGCAACACTACTCTGCCATGTTGCTAGCTCTCTGTATATGGACTTATTGGACTCGTCTGCCATGTAGCTAGTATTCTGAACATGGAAATGTTGGGCTACACTACCATGTAGCTATCTCTCAGTATATTGATACACTGGACTCATCTGCCATGTAGCAAGATCTCTGTATATGGACATGTTGCACTACTCTGCCAAGTCACTAGCTCTTTGTATATGGACACATTGGACTAATCTGCCATGTAGCTAGAACTCCGTATATGGAATTGTTGCACTAGTCTGCCATGTAGCTAGCTATCTGTATATGGGCATTTTAGTCTCGTCTGCCTTGTACCAAGCTCTCTGTGTGTGTATAAGTTGGAATGATCTGCCATGTAGGTAGCTCTCTGTATATAAACATGTTGGACTTGTCTGCCATGTAGCTAGAGCTCTGTATATGGATATATTTATCTCATCAAACATGTAGGCAGCTCTCTCTGCATGAACATGTTGGGCTTATCTACCTTGTAGCTAGTCCTCTGTATATACACGTGTTGGACTCATCTGGCATGTAGGTTATTCTCAATATATGGACATGTTGGATTCACCTGCCATGTAGCTAGTAATCTGTATATGGACACGTTGGAATTCTCTCCCATGTAGCTACCTCTCAGTATATGGACACGTTAGACTCATCTGCCATGGAGCTAAAACTCTGTATATGTAAAGGTGGCACTACTCTTCCATGTAGCTAGTCTCTGTATGTGGACATTTTGGAATCATCTGCCATGTAGCTAGCTCTCTGCATATGGACATTTTGGAATCGTCTGCCATGTAGTTAGCTCTCTGTACATGGATATGTTGCACTGATCTGCCATGTAGCTAGATCTCTGTATATGGATAAGTTGGACTCATCAGCAATATAGCCAGCTCTCTCTGAATGAACATGTTGGACTCATCTGCCTTGTAGCTAGTCCTCTATATAAACACATGTTGGACTCATCTGCCATGTAGCTTAATCTCAGTATATGGACATGTTGGACTCTATTGACATGTAGCTAGTACTCTGAATAGGGACATGTTAGAATTCTCTGCCATGCACCTAGATCTTAGTATATGGACATGTTGGACACATCTGCCATGGAGCTAGAACTCTGTATATGGAATGTGGCACTACTCGGCCGTGTTGCTAGCTCTGTGTATATGGACATATTGGACATGTCTGCCATGGAGTGAGCTCTCTGTGTATGGCTATGTTGGACTGATCTGCCATGTAGATATCTCTCTGTATATGAACATGTTGGACTTCTCTGCCATTTAGCTAAATATTTGTATATGGGTATGATGGGCTCATCAGCCATGTCGCCAGCTCTTCTCTATGAACATGTTGGACTCATCTGCCATGTAGCTAAATCTCAATATATGGATATGTTGGACTTCTTTGCTATGTAGCTAGCAATCAGCATATGGATACCTTGAACTCATTTGCCATGTAGCTAGAAATCTGTATATGGAAAGGTTGCACTACTCTGCCATGTTGCTAGCTCTCTGTATATGGACATGTTGGACTCATCAGCCATGTAGCCAGCTCTCTCTGTATGATCATATTGCACTTATCTGACATGGAGCTAACTCTCAGTTTGTGGACACATTGGACTCATCTTCCATGAAGCAAGCACTCTGTATATGGAAATTTTGCACTTTTCTGCCATGTAGCTAGCTCTCTGTATATGAACATTTTGGAATCGTCTGCCATGTAGTTAGCTCTCTGTACATGGATATGTTGCAATGATCTGCCATGTAGCTAGATCTCTGTATATGGATAAGTTGGACTCATCAGCAATATAGCCAGCTCTCTCTGAATAAACATGTTGAACTTATCTGTCTTGTAGCTAGTTCTCTATATAAACACATATTGGACTCATCTACCATGTAGCTAAATCTCAATATATCGACATGATGGATTCATCTGTCATGTGACTAGAATTATGCATATGCAAATGTGGCAATTATTTGCCATGTCGCTAGCTCTCTTTATGTGCACATTTTGGACTTGTATCCAATGTAGCTAGCTCTCTGTGCATAGATATATTGAACAGATCTGCCATGTTGGTAGCTCTCTGTATTTAAACATATTTGACTTGTCTGCCATGTATCTAGCTCTCAGTATAAGGACATGTTGAATTCATTAGCCATGTAGCTAGCTCTCTGTATATGAACATGTTGGACTCATCTGCCTTGAAGCGAGCCATCTAAATATACACATTTGGATACATTTGCCATGTAGCTAACTCTCAATATATGGACAAGTTGGATTCATCTGCCGTGTCGCTAGAACTCTGTATATGGAAATGTTGCACTAGTCTTCCATGTAGCTAGTCTCTGTATATGGACATTTTGGACTCGCCTGTCATGTAGCTAGTTCACTGTGCATGGATATGTTGAACTGACATGCCATGTAGGTAGCTTTCTGTGTATGAACATATTGGACTTGTCTGCAGTGTAGCTAGATCTCTGTGTATAGATATGTTGGATTCATCAGCCATGTAGCCAGCTGTCTCTGCATGAACATGTTGGACTCATCTACCTTGTAGCTAGTCCTCTATATAAATACATGTTGGACTCATATGCCACGTAGCTAAATCTCAGTATATGGACATGTTGGACTCAATTATCATGTAGCTAGTACTCTGAATATGGACATGTTAGATTTCTCTGCCATGTACCTAGATCTCAGCATATGGACATGTTGGACACAACTGCCATGGAGCTAGAACTCTGTATATGGAAATATGGCACTACTCGGCCATGCTGCTAACTCTGTGTATGTGGACATATTGGACTCATCTGCCATTAGCGAGCTCTCTGTGCATGAACATGTTGGACTCATTTGCCTTGTAGCTAGCCCTCTAAATGTACACATTTGGACACATTTGCCATGTACCCAGATCTCAGTATATGGACACGTTGCACTCATCTGCCATGGAGCTAGAACTCTGTATATGGAAATGTTGCACTACTCTGCCATGTTGCTAGCTCTCTGTTTATGGACATGTTGGACTCATCAGCCAGTTAGCCAGCTCTCTTTGAATGAACATGTCGGACTCATCTGCCTTGTAGCTAGTCCTCTATATATACACATGTTGGACTCATCTGCCACATAGCTAAATCTCAGTATATGGACATGTTGGACTCATCTGCCATGTTGCAAGAACTCTTTATATGGAAATGTCGCACTACTCTTCCATGTAGCGAGTCTCTGTATATGGACATTTTGGACTCGTCTGTCATATAGCTCACTCACTGTCCATGGATATGTTGGATTGACCTGCCACATAGTTAGTTCTCTGTACATGAACATATTGGACTTTTCTGCCATGTAGCTAGCTCTCTGTATAAGGAAGTGTTGGGCTCCTCAGACATGTAGCCATCTCTATGTGTACAAACATATTGGACTCATCTGCCTTGTAGCTAGTCCTCTCTATATATACAAGTTAGATTCATCTGCCATGTAGCTAGAACTCTGTATATGAAAACATTACACAACTCTACCATGTAGCTAGCACTCTGTATATGGACAGTTTGGACTTGTCTGCTATGTAGCTAGCTCTCTTTGCAAGGTTATGTTGGATTGATCTGCCATGTAGTTAGCTCTCTGTATATGAACATATTGGACTTGTCTGCAATGTAGCTAGATCTCAGTATGTGGACTTGTTGGACTCAATAGACATGTAGATAGTACTCTGAATAGGGACATGTTAGACTTCTCTGCCATGTACCTAGATCTCAGTATATGGACACCTTGGACACATCTGCCATGGAGCTAGAACTCTGTATATGGAAATGTGGCACTACTCGGCCATGCTGCTAGCTCTGTATATATGGACATATTGGACTCATCTGCCATGTAGTGAGCTCTCTGTGCATGGTTATGTTGGACTGATCTTACATGTACATATCTCTCTGTATATGAGCATGTTGGACTTGTCTGCCATGTAGCTAGACATTTGTATATGGAAGTGTTTGGCTCCTCAGACATGTAGCCAGCTCTATGTGTACAAACATATTGGACTCATCTACCTTGTAGCTAGTCCTCTATATATACACATGTTGGACTCATCTGCCATGTAGCTAAATCTCAATAAATGGACATGTTGGACTTCTTTGCTATGTAGCTAGCTCTCAGCACATGGACACCTTGAACTCATTTGCCATGTAGCTAGATCTCTGTATATTGAAATGTTGCACTACTATGCCATGTTGCTAGCTCTCTGAATATGGACAT
>NW_006409096.1:318027-323969 GCF_000296735.1 Chrysochloris asiatica
CTCTCTGAATGAACATGTTGGACTCATCTGCCTTGTAGCTAGTCCTCTATATATACACATGTTGGACTCATCTGCCATGTAGCTAAATCTCAATATATGGACATCTTGCAATCATCCACCATGTGACTAGAACTATGCATATGCAAATGTGGCACTACTCTGCCATGTCGCTAGCTCTCTTTATATGGACATTTTGGACTAGTCTGAAATTTAGCTAGCTCTCTGTTCATGGATATATTGGACTGATCTGCCATATAGGTAGCTCTCTGTATATAAACATATTGGATTTGTCTGCCATGTACCTAGCTCTCAGTATATGGACATGTTGAATTCATTATCCATGTAGCTAGCTCTCTGTGTATGAACATGTTGGACTCATCTGCCTTGAAGCTAGCCCTCTAAATACACACATTTGGACACATTTGCCATGTAGCTAACTCTCAATATATGGACAAGTTGTATTCATCTGCCATTTAGCTAAAACTCTGTATATGTAAATTTGCACTACTCTTCCATGTAGCTAGTCTCTGTATATGGACATTTTGGACTCATCTGCCATGTAGCTAGCTCACTGTGCATGGATATGTTGAACTGACCTGCCACGTAGATAGCTCTCTGTATATGAACATTTTGGACTTGTCTGAAATGTAGCTACCTCTCTGCATATGGAAATGTTGGACTCCTCAGACATGTAGCCAGCTCTGTGTGCACGAACATATTGGACTCATCTGCCTTGTAGCTGGTCCTCGATATTTACACAATTTGGACTCATCTGCCATGTAGCTAGAACTCTGTATATGGAAACGTTACACTACTCTACCATGTACCTAGCACTCTGTATATGGACATTTTGGACTCTTCTGCCATGAAGCTAGCTCTCTTTGCAAGGATATGTTGGATTGATCTGCCATGTACATAGCTCTCTGTATATGAACATATTGGACTTGTCTGCAATGTAGCTAGATCTCAGTATGTGGACATGTAGGACTCATCAGGCATGTAGCCAGCTCTCTCTGCATGAACATGAGGACTCATCTGCCTTGTAGCTAGTCCTCTATATAAATACATGTTGAACTCATCTGCCACGTAGCTAAATTTCAGTATACGGACATGTTGGACTCAATTGATATGTAGCTAGTACTCTGAATAGGGACATGTTAGACTTCTCTGCCATGTACCTAGATCTCAGTAAATGGACACGTTGGATACATCTTCCATGGAGTTAGAAATCTGTATATGGAAATGTGGCACTACTCAGCCGTGCTGCTAGCTCTGTGTATATGGACATATTGGAGTCGTCTGCCATGTAGCGAGCTCTCGGTTCATGACTATGTTGGACTGATCTGCCATGTAGATATCTCTCTTTATATGAACATGTTGAACTTGTCTGCCGTGTAGCTAGATCTTTGTATATGGGTATGATGGACTCATCAGCCATGTCACTGGCTCTCTCTGTATGAACATGTTGGACTCATCTACCATGTAGCTAAATCTCAATATATGGACATGTTGGACTTCTTTGCTATGTAGCTAGCTCTCAGCATATGGACACCTTGAACTCATTTGCCATGTAGCTAGAGCTCTGTATATGGAAAGGTTGCACTACTCTGACATGTTGCTAGCTCTCTGAATATGGACATGTTGGACTCATCAGCCATGTAGCCAGCTTTCTCTGTATGATCATATTGCACTCTTTTGACATGGAGCTAACTCTCAGTTTATGGACATGTTGGACTCATCTGCCATGCAGCTAGCACTCTGTATATGGAAACGTTGCACTTTTCTGCCATGTAGCTAGCTCTCTGTAAATGGACATTTTGGAATCATCTGCCATGTAGTTAGCTCTCTGTACATGAATACGTTGCACTGATCTGCCATGTAGCTAGATCTCTGTATATGGATATGTTGGAATCATCAACAATGTAGCCAGCTCTCTCTGAATGAACATGTTGGACTTATCTGTCTTGTGCCTAGTCCTCGCTATATATACATGTTGGACTCTTCTACCATGCAACTAAATCTCAATATATGGACATGTTGGATTCATCTGTCATGTGACTAGGTCTATGCATATGCAAATGTGGCAATTCTCTGCCATGTCGCTAGCTCTCTTTATGTGTACATTTTGGACTTGTCTGTACATGGATATATTGGACTGATCTGCCATGTAGGAAGCTCTCTGTATGTATACATATTTGACTTGTCTGCCATGTATCTAGCTCTCAGTATATGCACATGTTGAATTCATTAACCATATATCTAGCTCTCTGTGTATGAACATGTTGGACTCATTTGCCTTGAAGCTAGCCCTATAAATATACACATTTGACCACATCTGACATGTAACTAACTCTCAATATACGGACAAGTTGGACTCATCTGTCATGTAGCTAGAACTCTGTACATAGAAATGTTGCACTACTCTTCCATGTAGCTAGTCTCTGTATATGGACTTTTTGGACTTGTCTGCCAAGTAGCTAGCTCACAGTGCATAGATATGTTGGACTGATCTGCCACGTAGTTAGCTCTCTGTATATGAACATATTGGACTTGTCTGCCATGTAGCTAGCTCTCTGCATATGGAAATGTTGGACTCCTCAGACATGTAGCCAGCTATCTGTGTATGAACATGTTGGAATCATCTGCCTTGTAGTTAGTCCTCTATATATACACATTTTGGACTCATCTGCCATGTAGCTAAATCTGAATATATGGACATGTTGCAATCATCTGCCCTGTGACAAGAACTATGCATATGCAAATGTGGCACTTCTCTGCCATGTCGCCAGCTCTCTTTATATGGAGATTTTTAACTCGTCTGAAATTTTAGCTAGCTCTCTGTGCATGGAAATATTGGACTGATCTGCCATGTAGGTAGATCTCTGTATATAAACATATTGAACTTGTCTGCCATGTACCTAGCTCTCATTATATGGATATGTTGAATTCATTAGCCATGTAGCTAGCTCTCTGTGTATGAACATGTTGGACTTATCTGCCTTGAAGCTAGCCCTCTAAATGTACACATTTGGACACATTTGTCATGTAGCTAACTCTCAATATATGGACAAGTTGGACTCATCTGCCATGTAGCTAGAACTCTGTATTTGGAAATTTTGCATTACTCTTCCATGTAGCTAGTCTCTGAATATGGACATTTTGGACTCGTCTGCCATGTAGCTAGCTCACTTTGCAAGGATATGTTGGATTGATCTGCCATGTAGGTAGCTCTCTGTATATGAACATATTGGACTAGTCTGCAATGTAGGTAGATCTCAGTATGTGGACATGTTGGACTCATATGCCATGTAGCCAGCTCTTTCTACATGAACATGTTGGACTCATCTGCCTTGTAGCTAAATCTCAGTATATGTACATGTTGGACTCAATTGACATGTAGCTAGTACTCTGAATATGGGCATGTTAGACTTCTCTGCCAAGTACCTAGCTCTCAGTATATGGACACGTTGGCCACATCTACCATGGAGCTAGAACTCTGTATATGGAAATATGGAACTATCCTGCCGTGTTGCTAGCTCTGTATACATGGACATTTTGGACTCGTCTGCCATGTAGTGAGCTCTCTCTGCATGGATATGTTGGACTGATCTGCCTTGTAGGTAGCTCTCCGTATATTAACATGTTGGACTTGTCTGCCATGTAGCTAGATCTCTATGTATGGATAAGTTGGATTCATCTGCCATGTAGCTCATACTCTGTATATGGACATGTTGGACTTCTCTCCCATACAGCTAGCTCTTAGGATATGGACACGTTGGAATCATCTGCCATGGAGCTAGAACTCTTTATATGTAAATGTGGCACTACTCTTCTGTGTTGATAGCTCTGTGTGCATGGACATATTGGATGCGCCTGACATGTACCTAGCTCTCTGTGCATGGATATGTTGGACTTATCTGCCATGTAGTTATCTCTATTTTTATGAATTTATTGGACTTGTCTGCCAAGTAGCTAGATCTCTGTTTATGGATATGTTGGACTCATCATCCATGTAGCCAGCTCTCTCTGTTTGAACATTTTAGACTCATCTGCCTTGTATCTAGTCCTCTACATATACACATGTTATACTCATCTGCAATGTAGTTAAATTTCAATATATGGATATGTTGGACTCATCTGCCATGTAGCTAGTACTCTGCATATGGACATGTTGGACTTCTCTCACATGTAGCTAGCTCTCAGTACAGGGACAGGTTGGACTCATTTACCATGGACCTACATCTCTGTATATGGATATGTGGCACTACTCTGACATGTTGCTAGCTCTGTGTATATGGACATATTGGCCTCGTCTGCTTTGTAGCTATCTCTCTGTGCATGGTCATGTTGGACTAATCTACCATGCAGGTAGCAATCTGTAAATGAACATGTTGGACTTGTGTGCCATGTAGTTAAATCTCTGTATACGGATATGTTGAACTCATCAGACATGTAGCCAACTCTCTCTGCATGAATATGTAGGACTCATCTACCTTGTGGCTATTCCTCTAAATAAACAAATGTTGGCCTCATCTGCCATGTAGTTAAATCTCAAAATATGGATATGTTGGGCTCATGTGCCATGTAGCTAGTACTCTGTATATGGACATGTTGGACTTCTCTGCCAACTATCTAGCTCTCAGAATATGGACACGTTGGACTGATTTGCGATGTAGCTAGAACTGTGTATATGGAAATGTGGCACTACTCTGACGTGTTGCAAACTCTGTGTATATGGACATATTGGACTCGTCTGCCATGTCACGAGGTCTCTCTGCATGGATATTTGGACCGATCTGCCTTGTAGGTAGATCTCTGTACATGAACTAGTTGGACTTGTCTGACAAGTAGCTAGATTTCTGTATATAGATACATTGGACTCATCAGCCTTGTAGGCAGCTCTCTCTGCATGAGCATGTTGGACTCATCTGCCTTGTAGCTAGTCCTCTATATAAACACATGTTGGACTCATCTGCCACGTAGCTAAATCTCAGTATTTGTACATGTTGGACTCAATTGACATGTAGCTAGTACTCTGAATATGGGCATGCTAGACTTTTCTGCCAAGTACCTAGCTCTCCGTATATGGACACGTTGGCCACATCTGCCATGGAGCTAGAACTCTATATGGAAATATGGAACTATCCTGCCGTGTAGCTAGTACTCTGTATATGGACATGTTGGATTCATCTGCCATGGAGCTAGAACTCTGTATATGAACATGCGACCCTACTCTGCTATGTTGTTATCTCTGTGTATATGGACATATTGGATTCATCTGCCTTGTATCTAGCTCTCTGTGCATGGATATATTGGACGATCTGCCATGTAGATAGCTCAATGTATATGAACATGTTGGATTGATCTGCCATGTAGCTAAATCTCTGTATATGGATTTGTTGGACTCATCAGCCATGTATCCAGCTCTCTACACATGAACATTTTGGACTCATCTGCCTTGTAGCTAGTTCTCGGTATATACACATGTTGGACTAATCTGCCATGTAGCTAACTCTCAGTATATGGACATGTTGGACTCATCTACCATGTAGCTAGTACTCTGTACATCAACATATTGGACTTCTCTGCCATATCACTAGCTCTCAGTATATGGACACTTTGGACTCATCTGCTATGGAGCTAGAACTCTGTATATGGAAATGGTGAACTTCTCTGCCACATCACTATCTCTGTGTATATGGACATTTTGGACTCATCTGCCATGTAGCTAGCTCTCTGTACATAGATATGTTGGACTAATCTGCCATGTAGATGCTGCTGTGCTGTTAAGTGCCGTCGAGTCGGTTCCGACCCATAGCGACCCTGTACAGGGTTTCCGAGGGTGTGAATCCTTACGGGAGTAGAAAGCCTCATCTTTCTCCCGCGGAGCGGCTGGTAGTTTCGAACCACTGACCTTAAGGTTCGCAGCCCGATTTGTAACC
>NW_006409096.1:324069-326366 GCF_000296735.1 Chrysochloris asiatica
TTGTAACCACTACGCTACCAGAGCTCCTTTCTGTAGCTAGCTCTCTGTATATGAACATATTGGACTTGTCTACCATGTAGCTAGATCTCTGTGTATGGATATGTTGGACTCATCAGCCATGTAGCCAGCTCTTTCTGCATGAACATGTTGAACTCATCTGCCTTGTAGCTAGTCCTCTATATAAACACATGTTGGGCACATCTGCCATGTATCTAAAATCTCAGCATATGTACATGTTGGAATCATCTGCTATGTAGCTAGTACTCTGTATATGGATATGATGAAACTCTCTGCCATGTAGCTAGCTCTCAATATATGGACTCGTTGGGCTCATCTGCTAAGGAGTTAGATCTCAGTATATGGAAATGTGGCACTTCTCTACCATGTTGCTAGCTCTGTTTATATGGACATATTGGACTTATCTCCCTTATACCTAGCTCTCTGTGTATGGATATGTTGGACTGATCTGCCATGTAGGTAGCTCTCTGTATATGAACATTTGGACTTCTCTGCCATGTAGCTAGCTCTCAGTATGTGGACATATTGGTATCATCAACCATGTAGCTAGCTCTCTGTGTATGAACATGTTGGACTCATCTGCCTTGTAGCTAGCCCTCTAAATGTAAACATTTGGATACATCTGTCATGTAGCTAACTATCAATATATCGACATGTTGGACTCATCTGCCATGTAGCTAGAACTCTGTATATGGAAACAATGCACTACTCTGTCATGTAGCTAGCACTCGGTGTGTCAACATTTTGGACTCGTCTGCCAAGTAGCTAACTCTCTGTGCAACGATAAGTTGGTCTGATCTGCTATGTAGGTAGCTCTCTGTATATGAACATGTTGGACTTGTTAGCCATGTAGATAGACCTCTATATATGGATATGGACTCATCAGCCATGTAGCCAACTCACTCTGTCTGAACATGTTGGACTCATATGCTTTGTAGCTAGTCCTCTATATATACACATGTTGGACTCATCTGCCAAGTAGCTAAATCTTAATATATGGACATGTTGGACTTATCTGCCTTGTAGCTAGTACTCTGTATAAGGACATGTTGGACTTCTCTGCCAATTAGCTAGCTCTCAATATATGAACACGTTGGACTCATCTGCCATGGATCTAGAACTCTGTATATGGAAATGTGGCACATCTCTTCTGTGTTGCTAGCTTTGTGTATATTGACAAATTGGACTTGTCTGCCTTGTAGCTAGCTCTCTGTGCATAGATATGTTGGACAGATCTGCCTTGTAGGTAACTCTGTCTATATGAACATGTTGGACTTGCCTGCCATGGAGCTAGGTCTCAGTATATGGACATGTTGAATTCATCTGAAATGTAACTGGATCTCTGTGAATGAATATGTTGGACTTATCTGCCTTGTAGATAGCCCTCTAAAGATACATATTTGGACATATCTGCCATGTAGCTAACTCTCATTACATGGACACGTTGGACTCATTTGCCATGTAGGTAGAACTCTGTATACGAAAACGATGCACTACTGTGCCTTGTATCTAGCTCTCTGTATATGGCAATTTTGGACTTATCTCCATGTAGCTAGCTCTCTTTTAAAGGATATGTTGGACTGATCTGTCACGTAGGAAGCCATCTGTATATGAACATATTGGACTTGTCTGCCATGTAGCTAGATCTCTGTGTATAGATATGTTGGTCTCATCAGCCATGTAGCGCGCTCTCTGTGCATGAACATGTTGGACTCATCTGCCATGTAGGTAACTCTCAGTATATGGACTTATTAGACTCATCTGCCATGTAGTTATTACTCTGTATATGAACATGTTGGACTTCTCTGCCATGTCGCTATCTCTCAGTATATGGACACTTTGGACTCATCTGCCATGGAGCTACAATTCTGTATATGGAAATGGTGCTCTACTCTGGCATGTCGCTAGCTCTATGTATTTGGACATTTTGGACTATTCTGCCATGTAGTTAGCTCTCTGACATGGATATGTTGGACTGATCTACCATGTAGATACCTCTCTGTATATGAACATTTGGACTTGTCTGCCATGTAGCTAGCTCTCAGTATATGGACATGATGAATTCATCCGCCATGTAGCTAGTTCTCTGTGTATGAACATGTTGGACTCATCTGCCTTGTAGCTGGACTTCTAAATATACACATTTGGACACATATGCCATGTAGCTAACTCTCAGTATATGGACACGTTGGACTCCTCTGCCAAGTAGCTAGAAGTCTGTATATGGAAACGTTTCACTACGCTGCCATGAAGCTAACACTCTGTATATGGACATTTTG
>NW_006409096.1:326466-353142 GCF_000296735.1 Chrysochloris asiatica
CCATGTAGCTAGCTCTCTGTGCATGGACATGTTGGAATGATCTGCCATGTAGTAGCTCTCTGTATATGAACATTTGGACTTGTCTGCCATGTAACTAGCTCTCAGTATATGGACATGTTGAATTTATCAGCCATGTAGCTAGTTCTCTGTGTATGAACATGTTGGACATATCTGCCTTGCACCTGTACCTCTAAAAATAAACATTTGGACACATCTGCCATGTAGCTAGAAGTCTGTATATGGAAACGTTGCACTACTCTACCATGTTCCTAACACTCTGTATATGGACATACTGGCCTCGTCTGCCATTTATCTAGATCTCTGTACAAGGATATGTTGGACTGATCGGCTATGTAGGTAGCTCTCTGTATATGAATATATTGGACTTCTCTGCCATTTAGCTAGCTCTCTGTGTATGGATATGTTAGATTCATCAGCCATGTAGCCAGCTGTCTCTGCATGAACATATTGAACTCATATGACTTGTAGCTAGTCCTCTATATGAACACAAGTTGGACTCATCTGCTTTGTAGCTAAATATCAGTATATGGACATGTTAGACTCATCTGCCTTGTAGTTAGTGCTCTGTATATGGACATGTTAGACCTCTCTGCCATGTAGCTAGCTCTCAGTATATGGACACGTTGGACTCATCTGCATTGGAGCTAGATCTCTGTACATGGAAATGGTACACTATTATGCCATGTCATTTACTCTCTGTATATGGAAATTTTGGACTCGTCTGCCATGTAGCTAGGTCTCTGTGCATGGATATGTTGGACTGATCTGCCATGTAGGTAGCTCTCTGTATTTGAACATGTTGGATTGGTCTGCCATGTAGCTAGATCTCAGTATATGGACATGTTGAATTCATCAGCCATGTAGCTAGCTCTCTCTGTATGAACATGTTGTACTCATCTGCCATGTAGCTAAATCTCAGTATATGGACATGTTGGACTGATCTGCCATGTTGCTAGTACTCGGTATAAGTACAAATTGGACTTTTCTGCAATGTAGCTAGCTCTCAGTATATAGACACGTTGGACTCATTTGCCATGTAGCTAGTATTCTGTATATGGAAAAGTTGCACTACTATGCCATGTCACTAGCTCTCTGTATATGGACATTTTGGATTTGTCTGCCATGTAGCTAGCTCTCGGAGCATGGATATGTTGGACTGCTCTGCCATGTAGGTAGCTCTCTGTACATGAACATATTGGACTTGTCTGCCAAGTAGCTAGCTCTCTGTATATGGTAATGTTGGACTCCTCAGGCATGTAGTCAGCTCTCTGTGTATGAACATGTTGAACTCATCTGCCTTGCAGTTCGTCCTCTCTATATACACATGTTGAACTCATCTGCCATGTATCTAGCTCTCAGAATATGGACACATTGGACTCATCTGCCGTGGAGCTAGAATTCTGTATATGGAAATGTGGCACTACTCTGCCTTGTTGCTAGCTCTGTATATGGACATATTGGATTCGTCTGCCATGTATCTAGCTCTCTGTGCATGGATATGTTAACTAATCTGCCATGTAGGTAGCTCTCTGTATATCAACATGTTGGACTTGTGTTTCATGTAGCTAGATTTCTGTATATGGATACATTGGACTCATCAGCCTTGTAAGCAGCTCTCTCTGTATGAACATGATAGACTCATCTTCCTTGTAGCTAGTCCTTTATATATACACATGTTGAACTCATCTGCCATGTAGCTAAATCTCAGTATATGGACATGTTGGATTCATCTGCCATGTAGCTAGTACTCTGTATATGGACATGTTGGACTTACCTGCCATGTACAGAGCTCTCAGTATATGGACACATTGGACTCATCTGCCATGTAGCTATAGCTCTGTATTTGGAAATGTTGCACTACTCTGCCATGTCGGTAGCTCTCTGTATATAGACATTTTGTACTCATCTGCCATGTAGCTAGCTCTCTGTACATGGATATGTTGGACTCATCTGCCATGTAGGTAGCTCTCTGTATATATACATATTGGACTCTTCTGCCATGTATCTAGGTCTCTGTATATGGACTTGTTGGACATATCAGCCATGTAGCTAGCTCTCAGTATATGGACACGTTGTACTTATCTGCCATGAAGCTAGAACTCTGTATATGGAAATGTTGGACTACTCTGCCATGTAGCTAGCTCTCTGTATATGGATACATTAGACTCATCTGCCTTATATCCAGAACTCTGTCTATTGAAATGTTGCACTACTCTGTCAGGTAGCTCGCTCCCTTTATATGGACATGTTGGCCTCATCTGCTATCTATGCAGAACTCTGTATATTGAAATGCTGCACTATTCTGCCATGTAGCTAGTCTCTGTATATAGACATTTTGGACTCGTCTGCCAGGTAGCTAGCTCTCTGTCCATGGATATGTTGGATTGCTCAGCCATGTAGCCAGATCTCTTTATATGAACATGTTGGACTTGTCTGCCATGTACCTAGACCTGTGTATATGAATATGTTGCTCTCATCAGCCATGTAGCCAGCTGTCCCTGCATTAACATGTTGCCCTCATCTGCCTTGTAGCTTGTCCACTATATATACACATGTTGGAATCATCTGCCATGTAGCTAAATCTCAGGATATGGACATGTTGGATTCATGTGTCATGGAACTAGAACTCTGTATAATGAAATGTGTCACTACTCTTTAATATTGCTAGCTCTGTATATATGGACATTTTGGACTCTTCGGCCATGAAGCTAGCTCTCTGTAAATGGATATGTTGGATTAATCTGCTATGTAGTTAGCTCTCAGTATATGAAGCTATTGGACTTGTCTGCCATGTTGCTAGCTCCCAATATATGCACATGTTGGACTTATTAGCCATGTAGCAATCTCTCTGTGTGTGAACATGTTGGACTCATCTGCCTTGTAGCTATCTCTCTAAATATACACAAGTTGGACTCATCAGCCATATAGCTAACTCTCAGTATATGAACAAGTTGGACTCATCTGCCATGTAGCTAGAACTGTGTATATGGAAATTTTGCACTATTCTGCCATGTAGCTCGCTCTCTGTATGTGGACATTTTGGACTCGTCTGCCAGGTAGCTAACTCTCTGGGCATGCATGGATATGTTGTACTGATTTGTCGGGTAAGTAGCTCTCTATATATGATCATATTGTACTTTTCTGCCATGTAGCTAACTCTCTGTATACGGACATGTGGGACTCATCAGACATGTAGCCAGCTCCCTCCATATGAACATGTTGGAGTCATCTGCCTTGTAGCTAACCCTCTATATATAGACATGTTGGACTCATCAGCCATGTAGCCAGCTCTCTCTGTGTGAACATGTTGGACTCATCTGACTTGTAGCTAGTCCTCTAAAATAAACAGATGTTGGAATCATCAGCCATGTAGCTAACTCTCAGTATATGGACAAGTTGGACTCATCAGCCATGTAGACAATGCTCTTTATATGGACATGTTGGACTACTCTGCCATTTAGCTAGCTCTCAATATATTGACACTTTGGACTCATACGCCATGTAACTAGAGCTCTGTACATGGAAAGGTTGCACTACTCTGCCATGCAGCTAGATCTCTGTATATGGACATTTTGGACTTGTGTGCCATGTATCTAGGTCTCTTTGCATGGATATGTGTACTGACCTGCCATGTAAGTAGCTCTCTGTATATGAACATATTGGATGTTTCTGCCATGTAGCTAACTCTCTGTATACTGACATGTGGGACTCAGCAGCCATGTAGCCAGCTCTCTCCATATGAACATGTTGGACACATCTGACTTGTAGATAGCCATCTATATATACCCATTTTGGACTCATCAGCCATTTAGTCAGCTCTCTCTGTATGAAAATAATGCACTCATCTGCCTTGTAGCTAGTCCTCTAAATATACATATGTTGGACTCATCTGCCATATAGATAGTGCTCTGTATATGGACATGTTGGACTACTCTGCCATGTAGCTAGCTCTCAGTATATGGACACGTTGGATTCATCTGCCATGTAACTAGAACTCTGTATATGGAAAGGTTGCACTACTCTTCCATGCAGCTAGATCTCTGTATATGGACATTTTGGACTCGTCTGCCATGTAGCTAGCTATCTGTGCATGGATATGTTGGAATGATCTGCCATGTAGGTAGATCTCTGTATACGAACATATTGGACTTGTCTGTCATGTAGCTAGCTCTCTGTATATGGACATGTTGGACTCATTAGTCTTGTTGCAAGCTCTCTGTGTGTGAACATGTTAGATTCATCTGCCTTGTAGGTAGTTCTGTAAATATACACATGGTGGACTCATCTGTCACATAGCTAACTCTCAGTATATGGTCATGTTGTTCTCATCTGCCACGTAGCTAGTACTCTGTATATGGACATGTTTGACTCCTCTGCTGTGTAGCCTGCTTTCAGTATGTGGACATGTTGGACTCATCTGCATTGTAGCTAGAACTCTGTATATGGAAATGTTGCACTACTCTGCCATGTAGCTAGTTTTGTGTACATGGATATGTTGGACTGATCTGCCATATAGTAAGCTCTCTGTATACTAACATATTGGACTTGTCTGCCATGTAGCTAGCTCTCTGTATATGGAAATGTTGGACTCATGGCCATGTAGCAAGTTCTGTGTGTGTGTACATGTTGTACTCATCTGCCTTATAGCTAGCTCTGTATGTATTTACATGTTGGACTCATCTGCCACGTAGCTAACTCTCAATGTGTGGATATGTTGGACTCATCTGCCATAAAGCTAGTACTCTGTATATGGACATGTTTGACTCCTCTGCCATGTAGCCTGCTTTCAGTATATGGACAGGTTGGACTCATCTGCCATGTAGCTAGAACTCTGTATATGGAAATTTTGCACTATTCTGCCATGTAGCTCGCTGTCTGCACATGGATATATTGTACTGATCTGCCATGTAAGTAGCTCTGTGTATATTGACATATTTGACTGTTCTACCATGTAGCTGACTCTCTGTATACAGACATGTGGGACTCATCAGCCATGTAGCCAGTTCTCTGCATATGAACATGTTGGACTCATCTGTCTTTTAGCTAGTCCTCTGCATATACACATGTTGGACTCATTAGCCATGAAGAAAGCTCTCTCTGTATAAACATGTTTGACTCATCTGCTTTGTAGCTAGTCCTCTGAATATACACAGGTTGGACTCATCTGCCATGTAGCTAACTCTCAGTGTATGGACATGTTGGACTCATCTGCCATGTAGATAGTACTCTGTATATGGACATGTTGCACTACTCGACCATGCAGCTAGCTCTCTGTGTATGGACATTTTGGACTCGTCTGCCATATATCTAGTTCTGTGCATGGATATGTTGGACTGATCTGCAATGTAGGTAGCTCTCTGTATACTAACATTTTGGACTTGTCTACCATGTAGCTAGCTCTCTATATATGAACATGTTGGACTCAACAGCCATGCAGCCAGCTCTCTCTGTATGAACAGGCTAGAATCATCTGCCTTGTAGCTAGCCCTCTAAATATACACATATTGGACTCATGTGCCATGTAGCTAACTCCCAGTGTTTGGATATGTTGGACTCATCTGCCATGTAGCTAGAACACTGTATATGGAAAGTTGTACTACTCTGCCATGTAGCTATCTCTTTAGATATGGAGTTCTAAATACATGACAGAAGAGTCCAACTTGTCCATATATTCAGAGCTAGCTACATGACATAGTAGTGCAACATGTCCATATACAGAGTTCTAGAAACATGGCAGATGAGTCCAGTGTGTGCATACACAGAGAGCTGATGACATGACTGATGAGTTCATCATGCCCAAATACAGATAGGTAGCGACGTGGTAGAGAAGTCGAATAATTTCATATAAAGAGAGCTACCTAAAAGGAATATCAGTCCAAAATATCCATGTACAGAGCGCTAGCTATAAGGCAGACAAGTCCAAAATGTCCTTAGACAGAGAGCTAGCTACATGGATATTTTGGACTCCTTTTACATGTAGCTTGCTCTCTGTTCATGGATATGTTGGACTGATCTGCTATGTAGGTATTCTATGTATATGAAGATATTGGACTTCTCTGCCATGTAGCTAGCTCTCTAAATATACACATGTTGGCCTCATCTGCTACGTAGCTAACTCACAGTATACGGATATGTTGGACTCATCTGCCATGTAGCTAGAACTCTGTATATGGAAATGTTGCATTTCTCTGCCATGTAGCTAACTCACTGTATATGGACAAGTTGGACTCATCATCCATGTAGCTAGAACTCTGTATATGGAAATGTTGCACTACTCTGCGATGTAAATAACTTTCTGGATATGGACATTTTGCACTCGTAGGCCATATAGCTAACTGCTGTACATGGATATATTGGATTGATCTGCTATGTAAATAGCTCTCTCTATATAAAGATATTGGACTTGTCTGTCATGTTGCTAGCTCTAAGTATATGGACATGTTGGACTCATTAGCACTGTAGCAAGCTCTCTGTGTGTCAACATGTTGGACTCATCTGACTTGTAGCTAGCTCTCTAAAAATACACATGATGGATTCATCTGCCATGTAGCTAAATCTCAGTATATGGACATGTTGGACTCATCTGCCATGTAGCTAGTGCTCTATACACGGACATATTAGACTCCTCTGCCGTGTAGCCTACTTTCTGTACATGGACAGGTTGGGCTCATCTACCATGTAGCTAGAACACTGTATATGAAAATTTTGCACTATTCTGCCATGTAGATTGCTCTCTGTATATGGTCATTTTGGACTCATCTGCCATGTAGCTTTCTCTCTGTTCATGAATATGTTGTACTTATCTGCCATGTAAGTTGCTCTCTGTATATGAACATATTGGACTTTTCTGCCATGTAGCTAACTCTCTGTATATGGACATGTGGGGCTCATCAGCCATGTAGCCAACTCTCTCCATATGAACATGTTGGACTCATCTGCCTTCTAGCTAGTCCTCTGTATATACACATGTTGGACTCACCAGCCATGTAGCCAGCTCTTTCTGTATGAACATGTTGTACTCATGTGCCTTGTAGCTAGTCCTCTGAATATTCACATGTTGGACTCTTCTGCCTTGTAGCTAAATCTCAGTATATGGACATTTTGAACTCATCTACCATGTAAATAGTACTCTGTGTGTAGACATGTTGCACTACTCGGCCATGCAGCTAGCTCTCTGTATATGGACATTTTGGACTTGTCTGCCTTGTAGCTAGCTCTCTGTGCATGGATATGTTGGACTGATCTACCATGTAGTTTGGTGTCTGTATACGAACATATTGGACTTCTCTACCATGTAGCTTGCTCTCTGTATATGAATATGCTGTTCTCATCAGCCATGCATCCAGCTCTCTCTGTATAAACATGTTAGACTCATCTGCCTAGTAACTACTCATCTATATATACACATGTTGGAATAATCAGCCATGTAGCGAGGTCTCTCTGTATCAACATATTGGACTCATCTGGCTTGTAGCTTGACCTCTATATATACACATGTTGGACTCATCTGCCATGTAGCTAACTCTCAATATATGGACATGTTGGACTCATCTGCCATGGTGCTCATACTCTGTATATGGACAGGGTGTAATACTGTGCCATGGAGCTAGCTCTCTGTACATGGACATTTTGGACTCTGTACATGACATGTAGCAACCTCTCTGTGCATGAATATGTACGACTGATCGATCTGCCACTTAGATAGCTCTCTGTATATGAACATATTGGATTTATCTGCCATGGAGCTAGTTCTCTGTATATGGACATAAGGGACTCATCAGCCATGAAGCCAGCTTTCTCCATTTGTACATGTTGGAATCATCTGACTTGTATCTACTCCTCTATATATGCACATGTTGGACTCATCAGCCATGTAGCCAACGCTGTCTGTATGAACATGTTGGACTCATCTGCCTTGTAGCTAGCCCTAGAAATATCACATGTTGGATTCATCTGTCATGTAACTAACTCTCAGTATGCGGACATGTTGGACTCATCTACCATGCAGCTAGTACTCTGTATATGGACATGTTGGACAACTCTGCCATGTAGCTATCTCTCAGTATATGGACACGTTGGACCCATCTGCCATGTAGCTAGAACTCTGAATGTGGAAATATTGCACTGCTCTGCCACATAGCTAGCTCTCTGTACATGGATATTTTGGACTGATATTCCTTTTAGGTAGCTCTCTTTATATGAAGTTATTGGACTTCTCTACCACGTCGCTACCTATCTGTATTTGGGCATGATGAACTCATCAGTCATGTCATCAGCTCTCTGTGTATGCACACACTGGACTCATCTGCCATGTTTCTAGAACTCTGTATATGGACATGTTGCACTACTATGTCATGTAGCTAGCTCTGAATATATGGACAAGTTGGACTCTTCTGTCATGTATTTAGAACTCTGTATATGGAAATGTTGCACTACTCTGCCATGTAGCTAGCTCTCTGTATATGGACATGTTGAGCTCATCTGCCATGTAACTTGAACTCTGTATATGGAAATATAGCACTACTCTGCCATGTAGATATCTCTCTGTATATGGACATTTTAGACTAGTCTAAAACTCTGCCATGTAGCTAGTTCTTAGTATATGGACAAGTTGGACTCATCTGCCATGTAGCTAGACCTCTGTATATGGAAATGTTGCACTACTTTTCCAAGTAGCTAATCTCTGTATATGGACATTGTGGACTCATATGCCATGTGGCTAGCTCTCTGTACATGGATATGTTGGACTCATCTACCATGTAGCCAGCTCTCTGTGAATGAACATCTTGAACTCATTTGACTTTTTCTAGGCCTCTAAATATACACATATTGGACTTATCTGACATGTAGCTAACTCTCAGTTTATGGACATATTGGACTTATCTGCCATGAAGCTAGTACTCTGTATATGGACGTGTTAGACTACACTGCCATGTAGATAGCTGTCAGTATATGGACACATTGGACTACTCTGCCATGTAACTACAATTCTGTATATGGAAATGTTGCACTACTCTGTAATGTAACTAGCTCTCTGTGTATGCACATGATGGACTCATCTGCCATGGAGCTTGAACTCTGTATATGGAAACATTGCACTACTCTGCCATGTAGCTTGATCTCTGTATATGGACATTTTGGACTCGTCTGCCATTTTGCTAGCTCTCTGTACATGGATATGTTGGACTGATCTGTTTTGTAGATATTCTATGTATATGATGGTATTGGACTTCTCTGCCATGTAGCTAGCCCTCTAAATATACACATGTTGGACTCATCTGCCACATAGCTAACTCCCAGTATATGGACATTTTGGACACATCTGGCATGTAGCTAGAACTCTGTATATGGAAATGTTGCACTACTCTGCGATGTAACTAACTCTGGATATGGACATTTAAGACTGGTCAGCCATGTAGCTAGCTCTCTGTACATGGATATACTGGACTGATCTGTCATGTAGGTAGCTATCTCTCTGTATAAGAACATATTGGACTTGTCTGCCCTGGAGATGTTGCACTCGTCAGCCACGTAGCCACATCTGTCTGTATGAACATGTTGGACTCATCTGCCTTGAAGCTAGTCTTCTTTATATACACATTTTGGACTCCTCTGCCATGTAGCTAACTCTCAGTATATGGACATGTTTGACCTATCTGCCATGCAGCTAGTACTCTGTATATGTACATGTTGGACTACTCTGCCATCTACATAGCTCTCAGTATATGGACATAAGGGATTCATCAGCCATGAAACCAGCTCTCTCTGTGTGAACATGTTGGACTCATCTGACTTGTATCTACTCCTCTATATATACACATGTTGGATTCATCTGCCATGTAGCTAACTCTCAATATTTGGACATTCTAGATTCATCTGCCATGTAGATTGAACTCTGTATATGAAAATGTTGGACTATTCTGCCATGTAGCTTGGTCTCTCTATATGGAAATTTTGGACTCGTCTGCCATGTATCATGCTCTCTGTGCCTTGATATGTTGGACAGCTCTGCCATGTAGGAAGCTCTCTGTATATGAACATATTGGAATTGTCTGCCATATATCTAGCTCTCTGTATAAGGACATGTTGGACTCATCAGCCATGTATCAAGTTCTCTCTGTATGAACATGTTGAACTCATCTGTTTTTAGCTAGTACTCTATATATACACATGTTGGACTCATCTGCCATGTAGCTAACTCTCTGTGTATGGATATGTTGGACTCATTTGTCATGTCGCTAGTACTCTGTATATGGATATTTTGGACTCGTCTGCTATGTAACTAGCTCTCTGTGCATGGATATATTGGACTGATCTTCCATGTAGATAGCTCTCTGAATATGATCATATTGGACTTGTCTGCAGTGTAACTAGTTCTTTGTATATGGACATGTCGGATTCATCAACCATGTACCCAGCTCACTCTGTATAAACATATTGGACTCGTCTGCTTGTAGCTTGTTCTTTATATACACACATTTTGAACTCATCTACCACGTAGCTAACCCTCAGTATAAGGACATGTTGGGCTTATCTGCCATATAGCTAGTACTCTGTATATAGGCATGTTTGGCATGCTCTGCCATGTAGCCAGTTCTCAGTATATCAACACTTTTAAGGCATCTACCATGTATCTAGAATTCTGTATATGGAAATGATCCACTACACTGCCATGTAGCTAGTACTCTGTATATTGACATGTTGGACTATTCTGCCATTTAGCTAGCTCACATTATATGCACACTTTGGACTCATCTGCCCTGTAGCTAGAACTCTGTATGTGGACATGTTGGACTAGTATGCCACATAGCTAGTTGTCAGTATATTCACAGGTTGTACTCAACTGACATGAAGCTGGAACTCTGTATATGGAAATGTTGCACTACTCTGCCATGTAGCTAGCTCTCTGTATGTGGACACGTTGGATTCATCTGCCATGGAGCGAGAACTCTGTATATGGAAATGTTGCACTACTCTACCATGTAGCTAGTTCAATGTACATGGATATGTTGGACTGAACTGCCATGTAGGTAGCTCTCTGTACATGAACATATTGGACTTGTCTGCCATGTAGCTATCTCTCAATATATGGACATGTTGGAATCATCAGCCATGTAGCCAGCTGCTTGTGTATGAACATGTTGGATTCATCTGCCTTGTTACGAGCTCTCTAAGTATACACATGTTGGACTCATCTGCCAAATAGTTAAATCTCAGTATACGGACATGTTGGACTCTTCAGCCATGTAGCTATTGCTCTGTATATGGACATGTTGAACTACTCTGCCATATAGCTATCTCTTAGTATATGGACAAGTTGGACTCATGTGCCATGTAGCTAGAACTCTGTATATGGAAATGTTGCACTACTCTGCCAAGTAGCTACCTCTCTGTATATGCACATTTTGGAATCGTCTGCAATGTAGCTAGCTCTCTGTACATGGATATGTTGGACTGATCTGCCAAGTAGCCAGCTCTCTGAGTATGACTATCTTGGACGCATTTGCCTTTTGCTAGCCCTCTAAGTATACACATGTTGGACTCATCTGACATGTAGCTAACTCTCTGTTTATGGACATGTTGGTCTCATCTGCCATGAAGTTAGTACTCTGTATATGGCCATGTTAGACTACTCTGCTATGTATCTAGTCTCAGTATATGGACACACTGGACTCATCTGCCATGTAACTACAACTCTGTATATGGAAATGTTGCACTAATCTACCATATAGCTAGCTCTCTGTGTATGGACACGTTGGACTCATCTGCCATGTAGCTTGAACTCTGTATATGGAAATGTTGCACTACTCTGCCATGTAGCTAGCTGTCTGTATATGGACATTTTGGACTCCTCTGCCATGTATCTAGTTCTCTGTACATGGATATGTTGGACTGATCTGATATGTAGGTTACTCACTGTATATGAAGATATTGGTTTCATCTGCCATGTAGCTAAATCTCAGTATATGGACATGTTGGACTAATCAGCCATGTATCTAGTACTCTGTATATGGACATGTTGGACTACTCTGCCATTTATTTGGCTCTCAGTATATGCACACGTTGGACTCATCTCCCATGTAGCTGGAACACTGTATATGGAAATGTTGCACTACTCTGCCATGCAGCTAATTCTCTGTATAAGGACATTTTGGACTGGTCTGAGATGTAGCTACTCCTCTATATATACACATGTTGGACTCATCAGCCATGTAGCCAGCTCTCTCTGTATGACCATTTTGGACTCATCTGCAACATAGCTAACTATCAGTACATGGACATGTTGGACTTATCTGCCATGTTTCTAGTGCTCTGTATATGGACATGTTGGACTACTCTGCCGTGTAGCTAGCTATCAGTATATGGATACGTTGGACTCATCTGCCATGTAGCTAGTACTCTGTATATGGAAAGGTTGCACTATTCTACCATGCAGCTAATTCTCTGTATAGGGACATTTTGGACTCTTCTGACATGTAGCTAGCTCTCTGTGCATGAATATGGTAGACTGATCTGCCATAGGTATCTCTCGGTATATGATCATATTGGACTTGTCTGACATGTAGGTAGCTCTCAGTATATGGACATGTTGAACTCATCAACCATGTAGCCAGCACTCTGTGTATGAACATGTTGGACTCATCTGCCTTGTAGCATGCCCTATAAATGTACACTTTTTGGTATCATCTGCCATGTAGCTAACTCTCAATATATGGGCATGTAGGTCTCATCTGCCATGTACATAGTACTCTGTATATGGACATGTAGTTCTACTATGACATGCCGCTGGCTGTCAGTATATGGACATGTTGGACTCATCTGCCACGTAGCTAGAGCTCTGTAAATGGAAATGTTGCAGTGCACTTCCATGTAGCTAGCTCTCTTTATATTGACATTTTGGACCCGTCTGCCATGTAGCTAGCTCTCTGTGCATGGATATGTTGGACTGTTCTGTCATAGGATGTTCTGTATATGAACATATTGGACTTGTCTGCCATGTAAGTAGCTCTCAGTTCATGGACATGTTGGACTCATCATGCATGTTGCCAGCTCTCTGTGGATGAACATGTTGGTCTCATCTGCCTTGTAGCTATTCCTTTAAATATACACATCTTGGACCCATCTGCCATTTAGCTAAGTCTCAGTATATGTACATGTTGGACTTATCTGCCATATAGCTAGTAATCTGTATATGGGCATATTTGGCGTACTCTGCCATGTAGCTAGCTCTCTGTTTATGGATATTTTGGACTCATCTGTAATGTAGCTACCTCTTTGTGCATGGATATGTTGAACTGATCTTCCACGTAGGTTGCTCTCTGTATATGAAGATATTGGACTTGTCTGCTATGTAGCTAGCCCTCAGTATATAGACATGTTGGACTTATCACCCATATAGCCAGCTCTCTCTGTATGAACATGTTGGATTCATCTACCTTGTAGCTTGTTCCCCATATATACACATGTTTGACTCATCTACCATGTAGTTAACTATCCGTATATGGACATGTTGGACTCATCAGCCATGTAGCTAGAACTCTATATATGGAAATGTTGCACTACTCTGCGATGTAACTAATTCTGGATATGGACATTTTGAACTCGTCTGCCATGTAGGTAGCTCTCTGTGCATGGACATGTTGGACTGATCTGCCATGTAGCTAGCTCTCTGTATATGGACATGTGAAACTCATCAGCCTTGTAGCCAGCTCTCTTTGTATGAACTCATCTGCCTTGTAGCTAGTACTCTATATATACACATGTTGGACTCATCTGCCATGTAGTTAACTCTCAGTATATGGACCTGTTGGACTTATCTGCCATGTAGGTATTATCTGTATATGAACAAATTGGACTTCACTTCCATGAAGCTAGAATTCAGTATTAGGACATGATGGACTCATCTGCCTTGTAGTTAGTCCTCTTTATATACATATAATGGATTCTTCTGCCGTGTAGCTAACTCTGAGTACATGGAAAAGTTGGACACATTTGCCATGTTGCTAGTACTCTGTATATGGACATGTTGGACTACTCTGTCATGAAGCTAGCTCTCAGTATGTGGACACGTTGGACTCATCTGCCATGTATCCAGAAATCTGTATATTAAAATATTGCACTGCTCTGCCATGTAGTTAGTTTTCTGTATAAGGACATGTTAGACACATCTGCCATGTATCCAGAACTCTGTATATTGAAATGTTGCACTACTCTGCCATGTAGCTAGCTCTCTGTATATGGACACGTTGAACTCATCTGCCATGGAGATAGAACTCTCTATATGGAAATATTGCACTACTCTGCCATGTAGCTAGTTCTCTGTAAATGGACATGTTGGACTCTTCTGCCATGTAGCTAGAACTGAATATATGGAATTGTTGCACTACTATGCCATGTAGCTACCTCTCTGTATATGGACATGCTTTACTTTTCTGTCATGTAGTTAGAACTCTGTATATGTAAATATTGCACTACTCTGCCATGTAGCCAGCTCTCTGTATATTGAGATGCTGGACTCATCTGCCATGTAACTTGAACTCTGAACATGTAAATGTTGCACTACTCTACCATGTAGCTATCTCTCTGTATATGAGCTTTTTGGACTAGTGTACCATGTAGCTAGTTCTCTGTGCATTTATATGTTGGACTGATCTGCCATGCAAGTAACGCTCTGTATATGATCAAATTGGACTTGTCTACCATGTAGCTAGTTCTCAATATGTGGACATGTTGGACTTATCAGCCTTGTAGACAGGTCTCTGTGTATGAACATGTTGGACTCATCTGCTTTGTAGCTAGTCCTCTATATATACATATGTTGGACTTATCTGCCATGTAGCTAGCTCTCAGTAAATGGACATGTCGTACTCATCTGCCATGTAGTTACAACTCTTTATATTGAAATGTTGCAGTACTCTGCCATGTAGTAAGCTCTCTGTATATGGACACATTATACTCATCTTCCATGTATCCAGAACTCTGTATATTGAAATATTGCACTACTCTGAAATGTAGCTAGTTCTCTGTATATGGACACGATGGCCTCATCTGCCATGTATCCAGAATTCTGTGTATTGAAATGTTGCACTACTCTGCCATGTAGCTAGTTCTCTGTATATGGACACATTGGCCTCATCTGCCATGTAGCTTGAACAATGTATATGGAAATGTTGCACTACTCTGCCATGTAGCTAGCCCTCTGTATATTGACATGTTGGACTCATATGTCATGTAGCTAGCTCACTGTAAATGGGTATGTTAGACTCATCTGTCATGTCGTTAGTGCTCTGTATATGAACATATTGGACTTGTCTGCCATGTAGCTAGATCTCAGTATATGGACATGTTGGACTCATCAGCCATGTACCCAGCTCTCTATGTGTGAACATGTTGGACTCATCTGCCATGTAGCTAACTCTCAGTATATGGACATAATGGAATCATCTGCTATGTAGCTAGTATTCTGTGTATGGACATGTTGGATTATTCTGCCATGTAGCTAGCTCTCAGTATATGGACATGATGGACTTATCTTCCATGTAGCTAGAACTCTGTATATGGAAATGTTGCACTACTCTGCCATGTAGCCAGCTCTCTCAATTTGAACATATTGGATTCACCTGCCATGTAGCTAGCTCTCTGTACATGGATATGTTAGACTGATCTGCCATGTAGGTATCTCTCTGTATATTAAAATATGGGACTCATCTGCCTTTTAGCTAACTCTCCGCATATGTACATGTTGGAGTCGTGTGCCATGTAGCCAGTACTCTGTATATGAACACGTTGGACTTATCTGCCATGTAGCTAAAACTGCACATATTGCAATGTTGTACTACTCTGCCATGTACCTAGATCTCTGTATATGGACACGTTGGACTCATCTGTCATGTAGCTAGAACTCTGTATATGGAAATGTTGCTCTACTCTGCCATGTAGCTAGCTTTCTGTATATGGACATGTTGGACTTGTCTGCCATGTATCTAGCTCTCTGTACATCAATATGGTGGATTGATCTGCCATGTAGGTAGTTCTCAGTATATGAACATATTGAACTTGTTTGCTATGTAGCTAGCTGTCTGAACGTGGATATATTGAACTGATCTGTTATGTAGTTAGCTCTCTGTATATGAAGATATTGGACTTGTCTGCCATATACGTAGCTTTCAGTATATGGACATGTTGGACTCATCAGCCATGTAGCCATGTCTCTATGTATGAACATGTTGGACTCATCTGCCTTGTAGCTAGTCCTCTATATATACATATGTTGGATTCATCTGCCATGTAGCTAGAATTCTGTATATGGAAATTTTGCACTACTCTGCCATATAGCTAGCACACTGAATTTGGACATATTGGATTCGTCTGCCATGTAGCTAGCTCTCTGTACATGGATATGGTGGACTGATCTGCCATGTAGGTAACTCTCTGTATATAAATACATGGGAATCATCTGCCTTGTAGCTAACCCTCCGTATATGTACATGTTGGACTCATTTGCCATGTAGCTAGTACTCTGTATATGGACATATTGGACTCATCTGCTATGTAGCTAACTCTCAGTATATGGATATGTTGGACTTATCTGCCAAGTAGCTAGTTCTCTGTATATGGAAATGTTGGACTACTCTGTCTTGTAGTTACCTCTCAGTATAAGGACACATTGGACTCATCTGCCATGTGCCTAGAACTCTGTATGTGGAAATGTAGTACTACTGTGCCATGAAGCTAGCTTCTTTATATAGACATTCTGGAGTTGTCTGCCATGTAGGTAGCTCTCTGTGCATGGATATGTTGGACTGATCTGCCATAGATAGTTCTTTGTATATGAATATATTGGACTTGTCTGCCATGTAGGTAGCTCTCAAGACATGCACATGTTGGACTCATCAGCCATGTATCCAGCTCTCTGTGTATGCACATGTTCGTCTCATTTGCCTTGTAGCTTACCCCATAACTGTACACATGTTGGTCTCATCTGCCATGTAACTAACTCTCAATATATAGACAAGTTGGTCTCATTTGCCATGTAGCTAGCTCTCTGTATATACACATGTTGTTCCCATCTGCCATGTAGCTAACTCTCAGTATATGGACATGTTCGACTCATATGCCATGTAGCAAGTACTCTGTATATGGATATGTTACACTATTCTGCCATGTAATTAGATCTCAGTTAATGGACACATCGGATTCTTCTGCCATGTAGCTCGATCTCTGTATATGGAAATGTTGTAATACATTACCATGTAGCTAGCTCTTTGTATAGAGACATATTTTATTTGTCTACCATGTAGGTAGCTTTATGTGCATGCATATGTTGGACTGATCTGCCATGTAGGTAGCTCTCTGAATATGACCATATTGGACTTGTCCGCGATGTTGGTAGCTCTCAGTTTATGGACATGTTGGACTCATCAGCCATGTAGCCAGCTCTCTGTGTATGAACATGTTAGGCTCATCTGCCTTGCAGTAAGTCCTCTAAATATACACATGTTGGACTCATCTGCCATTTAGCTAACTCTCAGTATTTGGAAATGTTGGACTCATCTGCCATGTAGCTAGTATTCTGTATATGGGCATGTTGTAGTACTCTGTCATGTAGCTAGCTCTCAGTATATGGACATGTTGGACTAACCTGTTATGTAGCTATAACTCTATATATGAAAATGGTGCAATATTCTTCCTTGTAGATATCTCTCTGTATATGGAAATTTTGGACTCATTTGCATTGTAGCTACATCTCTATGTATTGATATATTGAACTGATCTGCCATGTAGGCAGCTCCATGTATATGGACGTATTGGTCTTGTCTACCATGTAGCTAGTTCTCAGTATATGGAAATGTTGGACTCATCAGACATGTAGCCAACTCCCTATGTATGAACATGGGGGACTCATCTAACTTGTAGTTAGTCCTCTATATATACACATGTTGGACTCATCTGCCATGTAGCTAACTCTCAGTATATGGATATGTTGGACTTATCTGCCATGAAGCTAGTACTCTGTATATGGACATGTTGGACTATTCTGTCATGTAGCTAGCTCTCAGTATGAACACGTTGGACTTATCTGCCATGTACCTAGAACTCTGTATATGGAAATGTAGCACTACTCTGTCATGAAGCTAGCTCTCTGTATATGTACATTTTGGACTCATCTGCCATGTAGCTCTCTGTACATGGATAAGTTGGACTGATCTGCTATATAAGTAGCTCTTTATATATGAACATATAGGTCTTGTGTGCCAAGTAGCTAGCTCTCTATATATAAACATGTTGGACTCATCAGCCATGTAGACAGTTCTCTCTGTATGAACATGTTGAACTCATCTGCCTTGTAGCTAGTCCTCTATATATACACAAGTTGTTCCCATCTTCCATGTGGCTAACTCTTCAGAATATGGACATGTTGGACTCATCTGCCATGCACCTAGAACTCTGTATATGGAAATGTAACTCTACTCTACCATGTAGCTAGCTCTCCATATAAGGACTTTTTGGACTCGTCTGCCATGTAGCTAGCTCTCTGTACATGGATACGTTATACTGATCTTCCATTTAGGTAGCTCTCTGGTTAGGATCTTATTGGACTTGTCTTCCATGTAGCTAGCTCTAAGTTTATGGACATGTTGGACTCATAAGCCATGTAGCCAGCTATCTGTCAATAAACATGTTCGGTTCATTTGCCTTATAGCTATTCCTCTAAATATACACATGTTGGACTCAAATTCCATGTAGCTAACTCTCAGTATATGGACATGTTAGACTCATCTACCATTTAGCTAGTACTCTGTCTATTGGCATGTTGGATTACTCTGCTATGTATCTTTCTCTCAGTATATGGACATGTTGGACTCATCTACCATGTAGTTAGAACTCTATATATGGAAATGTTGCACTACTCTGCCATGTAGCCAGCTCTCTATATATGAAAATTTGGGCTCGTCTGCCATGTAGCTACCTTTCTATGCATGGCTATGTTGAACTGACCTGCCATGTAGGTAGCTCCCTGTATATGACCATATTGGATGTGTCTGCCATGTTGCTACCTCTCTGTATATGGACATGTTTGACTCATCAGCCATGTAGCCAGCTTTCTCTGTGTGAATATGTTGGACTCATCTTCCTTGTAGCTAGTCCTCTATATAAACACTTGTTGGACTCATCTGCCATGTAGCTAACTCTCAGTGTATAGACATGTTGTACTCATCTGCCATGTATCTAGTACTCTGTATATGGACATGATGGACTACTCTGCCATGTAACTAGCTCTCAGTATATGTACATGTTTGACTCATCTGCCATGTACCTAGAACTCTGTATATGGAAATGTAACACTACTCTGCCATGAAGCTAGCTCTCAGTATATGGACATTTTGGAGAAGTGTGCCCTGTAGCTAGCTCTCTGTGCAAGGATAGGTTGGACTGATCTGCCACGTAGGTAGCTCTCTGTATATGAACATATTGGACTTGTCTGCCATGTTGGTAGCTCTCAGAATATGGACATGTTGTATTCATCTGCCTGAAGCCAGCTCTCTGTGTATGAACATCTTGGACTCATCTACCTTGTTGCTTGCCCTATAAATGTACACATGTTGGTATCATCTGCCATGTAGCTAACTCTCAATATATGGACATATTGGTCTCATCTGAGATGTAGCTAGTACACTGTATGTGGACATATTGGACTACTCTGCCATGTAGCTAGCTCTCAGTATATGGACACTATGTATTCATCTGCCATGTACCTAGAATTCTGTATATGGCAAAGTTGCACTACTCTGCCATTTAGCTAGCTCTCTTTATATGGACATTTTGGAGTCTTCTGCCATGTAGCTAGCTCTCTGTGCATAGATATGTTGGACTGATCTGCCATGTAGGTAGCTCTCTGTATATGAACATATTGGACTTGTCTGCCATGTAACTAGCTCTCTCTATATGGACATGTTGAACTCATCATCCATGTAGCCAGCTCTCTCTGTATCAACATGTTGGACTACTCTGCCTTGTAGCTCATCCTTTATATATACACATGTTAGACTAATCTGCCATGTACCTTGTACTCTTTATATGGACATATTGTACTACTCTGCCATGAATCTAGTTCCTAGGATATGGACAGGTTGGACTCATCTGCCATGTACCTAGAATTCTGTATATGAAAATGTTGCAGTACCCTGCCATGTAGCTAGCTCTCAGTATATGGACATGTTGGACTCATCCTGCCATGTAGCTAGTACTTTGTATATGGACATGTTGGAATATTCTGTCATGTAGCTAGCTCTCAGAACATGGACATGTTGGACTCATCTGCCATGCACCTAGAACTCTTTATATGGAAATGTAGCCATACCCTACTATGTAGATAGCTCTCTGTATATGTACGTTTTGGACTTATCTGTCATGTAGTTAGCTCTCTGTGCATGGATATGTTCTACTGATCTTCCATTTAGGTAGCTCTCTGGTTATGATCTTATTGGACTTGTATGCCATGTAGTTAGCTCTTAGTTTATGAACATGTTGGACTCATCAGCCATGTAGCCGGCTATCTGTCAATAAACATGTTGGGCTCATCTGCCTTGTAGCTAGTCCTCTATATATACACATGTTGGACTCATCTGCGATGTAGCTAACTCTCAGTATATGGACATTTTGGACTCATCTGCTATGTAGCTAGTACTCTGTATATGGACATGGTCGATTGCTCTGCCATTTATCTATCACTCAGTATATAGACACGTTGAAGTCATTAGCCGTGTAGCTCGATCTCTGTATAAGGAATGTTACATTACTCTGCCATGTAGCTAGCTCTCTGTATATGGACTTTTTGGACTCGACTGCCATGTAGCTAACTCTCAATGCAAGGGTATGTTGGACTGATCTGCCATGTAGTTAACTCTCTGTATATGAACATATTGGACTTGTCTGCCATGGAAATAGCTCTCTGTATATGGACATATTGGACTCATCTGACATGGAGCCAGTTCTCTGTGTAAGAACATGTTGTACTCATCTGCCATGTATCACACTCTCAGTATATGGACATGTTGGATTCGTCTGCCATGTAGTTAGCTCTCTGTGCATGCATATGTTGGACTGATCTACCATGTAGGTAGTTCTCTGAATATGAACATATTAGACTTTTCTGCCATGCAGCTAGCTCTCAGTATATGGACATGTTGAATTCAACTACCATGCAGCTACGACTCTGTATGTTGTCATGTTGGACTACTCCGCCATGTAGCTAGCTCTCAGTATATGGACACGTTGGACTCATCTGCCACGTAGCAAGAGCTCTGTGTATGGAAATGTTGCACTACTCTGCCATGGACCTAGCTCACAGTATATGGACATTATGGATTTGTCTGCCATGTTGCTAGCTCTCTATGCATGGATATATTGGACTGATCTGATATGTAGTTAGCTCACTGTGTATGAACATATTGGACTTGTCTACCATGAAGCTAGATCTCTGTATATGGACATTTTGGACTCTTCTGCCATGTGGCAAGCTCCCTGTGCATGGATATGAAGGTCTAATCTGCCATGGAGTTAGCTCTCTGTATATGAACATATTGGTCTAGTGTGCCATGTAGCTTGCTCTCTGTATATGGACATTTTATACTCATCTGCCATGTAGCTAGTACTCTGTATATGGACATGATGGAATACTCTGCCATGTAGCTAACTCTCAGTATATGGACATGTTGGACTCATCTTCCATGGAGCTAGAACTCTGTATGTGGAAATGTGATGGTCCTCTGCCATGTTGCTAGCTCTGTGTATATGGACATATTGGACTCATCGGCGATATAGCTAGCTCTCTGTGCATGGATATGTTGCACTGATCTGACATGTAGCCAGCTCTCTGAATATAGACATTTTGGACTCGTCTGCCATGTGGAAAGCTCAGTGTGCATGAGTATGATGGACTAACCTGCCATGGAGTTACTTCTCTTTATATGAACATATTGGACTTGTGTACCATGTATCTAGCTCTCTGTATATGGAAATGTTAGACTCGTCTACCATGTAGCTAGCTCTCTGTGCATGGATATGTTGGAATGATCTGCCATGTAGGTTGCTCTCTGTATATGAACATATTGGACTTGTCTGACATGGAGTTTGCTCTCAGTATATTGACATGTTGGACTCCTCACCCATGTAGTCAGCTCTCTCTGTATGAACAGATTGGACTCATCTGCCTGGTAGCTAGCCCTCTAATTATACACATGTTGGACTCATCAGCCACGTAGCTAACTCACAGTTAATGGACATGTTGAACTCATTTCCCATGTAGCTTGTACTCTGTATATGAACATGTTGGAATACTCTGCCATGAACTTACTCTCAGCATATGGACACGTGGGACTCATCTGCCATGTAGCTAGAACTCTGTATATGGAAATGTTGCACTACACTGCCATGCAGCTAGCTCTCTGTATATGAAAATTTTGGACTCGTCTGCCGTGGAGCTAGCTCTGTGTGCATGGATATGTTGGACTGATCTGCCATGTAGGTACCTCTCTATATATGAACATATTGGACTTTTCTGGCATGTATGTAGATCTCTGTATATGGACATTTTGAAGTCATCAGTCATGTAGCCAGATTTCTCTGTATTAACTTGTTAGATTCATCTTCCTTGTAGCTCATCCTCTATATATACGTATGTTGGAGACATCTGCCATGTAGCTAACTTTCAGTATAAGGACATGTTGGTCTCATCCAGCATGTAAGTAGTACTCTGTATATGGTCATGTTTGACTACTCTGCCATTTGCTAGCTCTCAATATATGGACATGTTGGACTCAACTGACATTTAGCTTGAACTCTGTATTTTTAAATGTTGCAATACTCTGCCATGTAGCTAACACTTTGCATATGGACATTTTGGACTTGTCTGCCTTGTTGGTAGCTCTCTTTACATGGATATTTTGGACTGATCTGCCATGTAGGTAGCTCTCTGTATATTAACATATTGGACTTGTCTACCATGTAGCTAGCACTCAGTATATGGACATGTTGGACCTATCAGCCATGTAGTCAGCTCTATGTGTCTGAACATGGTAGACTCATATGCCTTGTATCTAGCCCTCTATATATACATATTTTGGACTCATCTGTCATGTAGCTAGCTCACTGTATATGGACAAGTTGGACTCATCTGTGATGTAGCTAGCACACTGTATATGAACACGTTGGACTCATCTAGCATGTAGCTAGAACACTGTATATGGAAATGTTACACTACTCTGCCATGTAGTTAGCTCCCTGTATATGAACATGTTGGATTCATTAACCATGTAGCCACCTCTCTCTGTATGGACATGTTGGTCTCATCTGACTTGTTGCTAGCCCTCTTAATATACACATGTTGGACTCATCTGCCATGTAGCTAACTGACCATTTATGGACATATGGGACTCATCTGCCATGTAGCTAGAAATCTATATATGGAAATGTTGCACTACTCTGCAATGTAGCTAGCTCTCTGTATATGGACACGTTGGACTCATCTGGCATGTAGCTAGAAATCTGCATATGGAAATGTTGCACTTCTCTGACATGTAGATAGCTCTCTCTATATGGACTTGTTGGATTCTTCTGCCATGAAGCTAGAACTCTGTATATTGAAAGTTTGCACTACTCTCTCATGTAGCTAGCTCTCTGTATAGGGAGATTTTGGACTCATCTGTCTTGTAGTTTGCTCTCTGTATATGAATATATTGCACTTATCTGCCTTGTAGGTAGCTCTCTGTATATGGACATGTTAAACATATCAGCCATGTAGTCAGCTTTATGTGTATGAACATGTTGGACTCATTTGCCTTGTAGCGAGCCCTCTAAATATATACATATTGGACTCATCTGCCACTTAGCAAGAACTATTTATATGGAAATGTTGCACTACTCTGCCATCAAGATAGCTCTCTGTATATTGACATTTTGGACTTTTCTACCAAGTAACTAGCTCTCTGTGCATGGATATGTTAGAGTGATCTGCCATGTAGGTAGCTCTCTGTACATGAACATTTTGGAGAATACTGACATGTAGCTTGTTCTCTGAAAATGGACATGTTGCACTCAATTGCAATGTAGCCAGCTCTCTCTGTATGAACATGTTGCACTCATCTGCCTTGCATCTTTCCCTATAAATATACCCATGTTGGACTCATCTGCCATATAACTAACTCTCAGTATATGGACATGTTGGACTCATTTGCTATGTAGCTAGTATTCTGTATATAGACATGTTGGACTACTCTGAAATGTAGCTAGCTCTCAATATATGGACACATTGGATTTCTCTGCCATGTAGCTTGAACTCTGTATATGGAAATGTTGCACTACTCTATCATGTAGCTAGCTGCTGCATGTGGATATTTTGGACTCATCTTCCATATACCTCACTCTCTGTGCATGGGTATGTTGGACTGACCTTTTGGACTCATCTGCCATGTAGCTCACTCTCTGTGCATGGTATGTACGTACTCTCTGTATATGAACATGTTGGAAATGTCTGTCATGTAGCTAGCTCTCTGTATATGGACAATGTTGTACTCATAAGCGATGTACCCAGCTCTCTCTGTATGAAAATATTTAACTCATCTGCCTTGTAGCTAGTCCTTTCTATATATACATGTTGGACTCATTTGCCATGTCGCAAACTCTCATTATATGGACATATTGGATTGATCTGCCATGTAGCTAACTCTCAGTATATGGACATGTTGGCCATATACCTAGAACACTGTTTTTGGAAATGTTGCAAGTACTCCTCTGCCATGTACCTAGCTCTCCTTGCATGGATATGTTGGATTGATCTGCCATGTAGGTAGCTCTCTGTATTTGAACATATTGGACTTATCTGCCATGGAGCTAACTCTCTGTATATGAACATGTTGGGCTCATCAGCCATGTAGCCAGCTCTCTCTGTATGAACATGTTGGACTCATGTGCCTTGTAGCTAGTCCTCTCTATATACACATGTTGGACACATCTGCCATGTAGCTAACTCTCAGTATATGGACAAGTTGGACTCTTCTGCCATGTAGCTAGTACTTGGTATATGGACATGTTGGACTACTCTGCCATGTAGCTAGCTCTCAGTTTATGGACACGTTGGCCAATTTTCCATGGAGCTAAATTTCTGTATGGAAATGTTGCACTAATCTGCCATGTAGCTATCTCTCTGTATATGGACAAATTGGATTTGTCTGCCATGTAGTTAGCTCTCTGTACATGGATATCTTGGACTGATCTGCCATGGAGGTAGCTCTATGTATAAGAACATATTGGAATTGTCTACCATGTAGGTAGCTCTAAGTATATGAACATGTTGGATACATCAGCCATGTAGCCAGCTCTCTGTGTATGAACATGCTGGACTCATCGGCCTTGTAGCTAGCCTTCTAAATATACACATGTTGGACTCATCTGCTATGTAGCTTACACTCAGTATATGGACATAATGGACTCATATATCATGTAGCTAGAAACCTGTATATGGAAATGTTGCACTTCTCTTCCATGTAGCTAGTTCTCTTTATATGGACACTTTGGACTCACCTGCCATGTAGCTAGCTGTCAGTATATGGACATGTAGGATTACTCTGTCATGTAGCTAGCTTTCTGTGCATGAAAATATTGGACTGACATACAATGTAGGTAGCTCTCTGTACATGAACATATTGGATTTGTATGCCATGTAGTTAGTTCTTTGAATATGGACATGTTGGACTCATCTGCCTCGTAGCTAAACTTTATATATGGAAATGTTGCTGTACTCTGCCATGTAGCTATCTCTCTGTATATGGACATGCTGGACTTTTCTGCCATGTAGCTAGAACTCTGTATATGAAAATGTTGCACTACTCTGCCATGTAGACAGCTCTCTGTATATGGACACGTTGGACACATCTGCCATGTAGCTAAAACAATGATGATGAACATGCTGCACTACACTACCATGTACCTAGCTCTCTGTTTATGGACATTTTGGACTCGTCTGCCATGTAGCTATCTCTCTATACATGGATAATTTGGACTGATCTGTTATGTACGTAGCTCTCTGTATATGAACATATTGGCCTTGTCTGACATGAAACCAGCCGTCTGTATATGGACATGTTGGATTCATCAGTCATGCAGCCAGCTTTCTGTGTATGAACATGTTGGACTCATCTGACTTGTAGCTAGCCCTCTAAATATACACATGTTGGTTTCACCTGCCCTGTAGATAACTCTCTGTATATGGACATGTTAGACACATCTGCCATGTAGTTAGTACTCTGTATATGGATATGTTGGACTACTCTGCCATGTGGGTAGCTTACAGTATATGGACATGTTGGACTCATCAGCCATGTAGTCAGCTCTCTGTGTATGAACATGTTGGACTCATCTGCCTTCTTGATAGCGCTCTAAATATACACATGTTGTACTCATCTGCCTCGTTGCTAGAACTTTGTATATAGAATTGTTGCTGTACTCTGCCATGTAGCTGGCACTCTGTATATGCACACGTTGGACTCATCTGCCATATAGCTAGAATTCTCTATATAAAAATGTTGCACTACTCTGCCATGTAGATAGCTCTCTGTATATGGACACGTTGGACACATATGCCATGTAGCTAAAACA
>NW_006409096.1:353242-374591 GCF_000296735.1 Chrysochloris asiatica
TAGAATTCTCTATATAAAAATGTTGCACTACTCTGCCATGTAGATAGCTCTCTGTATATGGACACGTTGGACACATATGCCATGTAGCTAAAACAGTGTTTTTGGACATGTTGCACTACACTGCCATGTTCTCTGTTTATGGACATTTTGGACTCGTCTGCCATGTAGCTAGCTATCTGAACATGGATATGTTGGATTGATCTGCTATGTAGGTAGCTCTCTGTATATGAACGTATTGATCTTGTCTGCCGTGAAGCCAGCTCTCTGTATATGGACATGTGGATTCATCAGCCATGTAGCCAGCTTTCTGTGTATGAACATGTTGTACATGTCTGACATATAGCTAGCTATCTGTATATATGGAAATGTTGGGCTCATCAGCCATGTAGCCAGCTTTTTGTGTATGTACATGTTGGACTCATCTGCCTTGTAGCTAGTCTTCTATATATACACATGCTGGACTAATCTGCCATGTAGCCAGCTCTCTTTGTATGAACATGTTGGACTCATCTTCCTTGTAGCTAGTCCTCTATATATACACATGTTGGACTAATCTGTCATGTAGCTAACTCTCAGTATATGGACATATTGGACTTATCTGCCATGAAGCTTTATGGATATGTTGGCCAACTCTGCCATGTAGCTAGCTCTCTGTATATGGACATTTTGGATTTGACTGCCATGTAGCTACATGCCTGTGCATGGATATGTTGGACTGATCTGTCATGTAGTTAGCTCTCTGTATATGAACATATTCACGTTGTCTGCTGTGTAGCTAATACTCTGTATATGGACATGTGGTACTCATCAGCCATGTAGCCAGCTCTCTCTGTATGAATATTTTGGACTCATCTGCATTGTAGCTAGTACTCTATAAATACACATGTTGGAATCATCTGCCATGTAGATAGAACTCTGTATATGGAAATGTTCCACTACTCAGCCATTTTGTTTTCTGTCTGTATATGGACATTTTGGACTCGTCTGCCATGTAGATAGGTCTATGTGCATGGATATGTTGGACTGATCAGCCATGTAGCCAGCTATATGTGTAAGAACATGTTGGACTCATCTGTCTTGTAGGTAGACCTCTCTATATATACATGTTGGACTCATGTGCCATGTAGATAACTCCCAGTATATGGTCTTGTTGGACTCATCTGCCATGTAGCTAGTTCTCTCTATATGTATTTGTTGGATTACTCTTCCATTTAGGTAGCTCTCTGTATATGGACACGTTGGACTCATTTGCAATGTAGCTAGAAGTCTGCATATGGAAATGTTACACTACTCTGCCTTGTAGCTAGCTTTCTGTATATGGACATTTTGGACTCATCGGGCATGTAGCTACTTCTCTGTTCATGGATATGTTGGACTGGTCTGCAATGTAGGTAGATCTCTGTATATGAACATATTGGAATTTTCTATCATGTAGATAGCTCTCTGTATATGGACATGTGGAACTCATCAGTCATGTAGGCAGCTCTCTCTGTATGAACATGTTGGATTCATCTGCCTTGTAGTTAATCCTCTATATATACACATATCAGACTCGTCTGCCATGTATATAACTCTCAGAATATTATATGTAGGACTCATCTGCCGTGAAGCTAGAATTCTGTATATGGAATGGTTGCACTACTCTGCCATGTAGCTAGCTGTCTGTATAAGGACATTTTAACTCATCTGCCATATAGCTCACACTTTGTGTATGGATATGAAGGACTAATCTATCATGTATGTAGCTCTCTGTATATGAACATATTGGATTGTCTGCCATGTAGCTAGCACTCTGTATATGGACATGTGGGAATCATCAGCCATATAGTGAGCTCTCTGTGTATGACCATGTTGGACTCATTTTCTTTGTAGCGAATCTTCTATTTATTCACATGTTGGACTCATCTGCCATGTAGCTAACTCTCAGTATATGGACATGTTGGAATCATCTGCCATGAGCCTAATACTCTGTATATGGACATGTTGGAATACTCTTCCATGTAGCTAGCGCTCAGTATATGGACATTTTGGACTAACGTACCATGTAGCTAGAACTCTGTACATGGAAATGTTCAATACCCTGCCATGTAGCTAGCTCTCTGTATATGGACATTTTGGACTCCTCTTCATGTAGTAGCTAGCTCTCTGTATAAGGATATGTTGGACTCATTAAACAAGTAGCCAGCTCTCGGTGTATGAACATGGTTGACGCATCTTCATTGTAGCTAGTCCTCTATATATACACATGTTGGACTCATCTGCCATGTAGATAACTCACATTATATGGACATGATGGACTCATATGCCATGTAGCTAGCTCTCTGTATATGGACATTTTGGACTTGTCTGCCATGGAGCTAGCTCTCTGTGCATGGATATGTTGGACTGATTTGCAATGTATGTAGTCTTTTTATATGAACATATTGGACTTGTCTACCATGTAGTTCGCTCTGTGTATATGGCCATGTTGGACGCATTAGCCATGAAGCCAGCTCTCTCTGTATGACCATGTTGGACTCATCTGCCTTGTAGCCACTCCTTTATATAAACATGTTGGATACATCTGCCATGTAGCTAACTCTCAGTATATGGAAATTTTGGACTTATGAGGCATGTAGCCATCTCTCTCTGTATGAACATGTTGGACTCATCTGCCTTGTAACTAGCCCTCTGAATATACACATGTTCGACTTATGTGCCATATTACAAATGCTCAGTGTATAGAATTATTGGTCTCATTTGCCGTATAGCTAGAACTCTGTATATGGAAATGTTGGACTACACTGCCATATAGGTACCTATCTGTATGTGGACATTTTGAACTCGTTTGCTATGTAGCTAATTCTCGGTACAAGAACATGTTGGACTCATCTGCCATTTAGCTAGTACTCTGTATATGCGCATGTTGGATACTCTGCCATGTCTCTAGATCTCAATATATGGACACGTGGGATTCATCTTTCATGTAGCTAGAACTCTGTATATGGAAATATTTCACTACTCTGCCATGTAGCTAGCTATCTGTATATGGACATTTTGGACTCGTATGCCATGTATCTAGGTCTCTGTGCATGGATATGTTGGAATGCTCTACCATGTAGGTAGTTCTCTGTATATTAATATATTGTACTTGTCTGCCATGTAGCTAGCTCTATGTATGTTGACATGTTGGATCATCAGCCATGTAGTCAGCTCTCTGTGTATGAACATGATGGACTCATCTACTTTGAATCTTGTCCTCTATGTATATACATGTTAGACTTATCTGCCATGTAGCGAATACCCTGTATTTGGATATGTTGAACTACTCTACCATGTTTTTAGCTCTAAGTATATGGACAGGTTGGACTCATCTTCCTTGTGGCTAGAACTCTGTATATGAAAATATTTGACTACTCTGCCATGTAGCTAGCTCTCAGTATATGGACATGTTGCACTCACCTGCCTTGTAGCTACAACTCTGAATATGGAAATGTTGCACTACTCTGCCATGTAGGTAGCTCTCTTTAAATGGACATTTTGGACTCGTCTGACATGTAGCTTGCTCTCTGTGCATTCATATGTTGGACTGTACGGCCATGTAGTTAGCTCTCTGTATAGGAACATATTGGACTTCTCTGCCATGTAGCTGTCTCTCTGTATATGGACTTGTTGGACTCATCAGCCATGTAGCCAGATCTCTCTGTATGAACTTGTTGGACTCATCTGCTTTGTAGCTGGTCCCCTATATATACACATGTTGGTCTCATCTGCCATCTGTCTAACTCTCAGTATATGGACATGTTGGACTCATCAGCCGTGTAGGTAGTATCCTGTATAAGGACAAGTTGGACTACTCTGCCATGAAGCTAGTTCTCAGGATATGGACACATTGGACTCATCTGCCATGTAACCAGCTCTCTGTGTATGAACATGTAGAACTCATCTGCCTTCTAGCTAACCATCTATATATACACATCATGGACTCATCTGCCATGTAGCCAACTCTCAGTACATAGACATGTTGGACTCATCTGTCATGCATTAAATACTCTGTATATGGACATGTTGGATTACTCTGCCATGTAACTAGCTATCTGTACATGGATATGTTGGACTTGTGAGCTATGTAGCCAGCTCTCTGTGTATGAACATGTTGAATTCATCTGCTTGTAGATAACCCTCTAAATATATACATGTTGCACTCAATTGCCATGTAGCCAACTCTCAGTACAGGGACATGTTGGCCTCATCTGTCATGCAGCTATTAGTCTGGATATGGACATGTTGGGTTACTCTGCCATGTAACAAACTCTCTGTATATGGACATGTTGGACTGATGAACTATGTAGCCAGCTCTCTGTGTATGAACATGTTGAACTCATCTGCTTGTAGCTAGCCCTCTAAATATACACATGTTGCACTCAATTGCCATGTAGCAAACTCTCAGTATATGGACATGTTGGACTCATCAGCCATGTAGCTAGTACTCTGTTTATGGTCATGTTGGACTCATCTGCTATGTAGCTAAAACTCTGGATAAGGAAATGTTGAACTACTCTGCCATGTACCTAGTGCTCTGTATATGGACATTTTGGACTCATCTGCCATGTACCTAGCACTATGTATATGGTCATTTTGAACTCATCTGCCATGTATCTAGCTCTCTGTGCATGGAAATGTTCAACATATCTGCTATGTAGGGAGCTCTGTTTATATAAACATATTGGACATGTCTGCTATATAGCTATCTCTCTATATATGGACATGTTGGATTACTCTGCAATGTAGCTATCTCTCAGTATATGGACACATTGGACTCATCTGCTATGTAGCCAGCTCTCTCTGTATGAACATGTTGAAATCATCTGCCTTGTAGCTAATCCACTATATATACACATGTTGGAATCATCAGCCATGTAACTAAATCTCAGTATGTGGAAACGTTGGACTCATCTGCCATGTAGCTAGAACTCTGCATATGGAAATGTTGTACTACTCTGCCATGTAGCTAGCTCTCTGTATATGGACATTATGGACTCGTCTGTCATGTAGCTAGGTCTCTGTGCATGGATATGTTGGATTGATCTGCCATGTAGGTAGATATCTATATATCAACATATTGGACTTGTCTGCCATGAAGGTAGCTCTTTGAATATGGACATATTTTACTTATAATCCGTGTAGCCAGCTCTCTCTGTATGAACTTGTTGAACTCATCTGCCTTGTAACTAGCCCTCTAAAGATACTCATGTTGAATTCATCCACCTTGTAGCTAGTCCTCTATATATACACAAGTGGGACTCATCTCACATGTAGCTAACTTTCAGTATATGGACATTTTGGACTCATCTGCCATACAGCAAGTATTCTGTATAAGGATATGTTGGACTGCTCTGCCATGTAGCTAGCTCTCAGTATATGGCCACTTTGGACTCATCTGCCATGTAGCTAGCTCTCAGTTTATATACATGTTGAATTCATCTGCCATGTAGACAGCTCTTTCTGTATGAACATGTTGAACTCATGTGCCTTATAGCTAGCCCTTTAAATATACATGATGGACTCATCTAACATGTAGCTAACTCTCAGTATATGGACATGTTGGAATCATCTGTCAGGTAGCTAGTACTCTTTATATGGACATGTTGGACTACTCTGCCTTGTAGCTAGCTCTTTCTATATGGACATGTTGGACTGATCAGCCATGTACCCAGCTCTCTCTGTACGAACATTTTGAACTCATCTGCCTTGTAGCTAGCCCTCTAAACATACACATGTTGGACTTATCTGCCTTGGAGCTAACGCTCAGTATAAGGACATGGTGGATTTATCTGCCATGTTGCTAGTACCCTGTATTTAGTCATGTTGGAATACTCTGCCATGTAGCTAGCTCTCAGTATATGGACACGCTGGACTCATCTGCCATGTAGCTAGAACTCTGAATATGGAAATGTTGCAATACTCTGCCATGTAGCTACTTCTCACTATATGGACACATTTGACTCATCTGCCATGTAACCATCTCTCTCTGTATGAACATGTTGAACTCATCTACCTTGTACCGAACCCTCTAAATATACACATGATGGACTTATCTGTCATATAGCCAACTCTCAGTACATGGACATGTTGGAATCATCTGTCATGTAACTAATACTCTGTATATGGACATGCTGGACTACTCTGACATGTAGCTTGCTCTCTGTATATGGATATGTTGCACTCATGAGCTATGAAGCCAGCTCTCTCTGTATGAACATGTGGAACTCATCTGCCTTGTAGCTAGCCCTCTAAATATTCACATGTAAAAAACTCTCAGTATATGGACACATTGGACTCATCTGCCATGAAGCTAGTGCTCTGTATATGTTCATGTTGGACTCATCTGCCATGTAGTTAGAACTTTGGATATGGAAATGTTGCACAACTCTGCCATGTAGCTAGCTCTCTGTATATGGACATTTTGGATTCGTCTGCTATGTACTTAGCTCTCTGTGCTTGGATATGATCTGCTATGTAGGTAGCTCTCTGTATATGAACATATTGGTCTTGTCTGGTATGCACCTAACTCTCTGTATATGGACATATTGGACTGATCAGCCATCTAGCCAGCTCTCTCTGTATGAATATTTTGAACTCATCTGCCTTGTAGCTAGTCCTCTAAACATACACATGTTGGACTCATCTGCCATGTAGCTAACGCTCTGTATAAGGACATATTGGGCTTATCTGCCATGTTGCTAGTACACTGTACATGGTCATGTTGGAATACTCTGCCATGTAGTTAGCTCTCAGTATATGGACATGTTGGACTCATCTGCCATGTAGCTAGAACTCTGAATATGGAAATGCTGTACTACTCTGCTATGTAGCTACTTCTCAGTATATGGACTCGTTGGATTCATCTGCCATGGAACCACATCTTTCTGTATGAACATGTTGAACTCAACTGCCTTGTAGCTAAATCTGTAAATATACACATGATGGACTTATCTGCCATGTAGCCAACTCTCAGTACATGAACATGTTGGAATCATCTGCCATGTAGCTAATACTCTGTATATGGACATGTGGGACTACTCTGACATGTAGCTCGCTCTCTGTATATGGACATCTTGGACTCATGAACTATTAAGTCAGCTTTCTCTGTATGAACATGTTGAACTCATCTGCCTTGTAGCTAGCCCTCTAAATATACACACGTTGGTCTCAATTGCCATGTAGCAAACTCACAGTATTTGGTCACGTTGGACTAATCTGCCATAAAGCTAGTACTCGTTATATGGTCATGTTGGACTCATCTGCTGTGTAGCTAGAACTCTGGATATGGAAATGTTGCACAACTCTGACATGTAGCTAGCTCACTGTATATGGACGTTTTGGACACGTCTGCTTTGTACTTAGCTCTCTGTGCTTGGATATGTTTGACTGACCTGCTATGTAGGTAGCTCTCTGTATATGAACATATTGTACTTGTCTGGTATGTACCTAGCTCTCTGTATATGAACATGTTGGACTCACCTGCCTTGTAGCTAGTCCTCTATATACACATATGTTGGACTTATCTGCCACGTAACTAACTCTCAGAATATGGACATGTTGGACTCATATGCCATGTAGCTAGAACTCTGTATATGGTCATGTTGGACTACTCTGTCATGTAGCTAGCTCTCAGTATATGGTCATGTTTGACTACTCTGCCATGTAGCTAGCTCTCAGTATATGGACACGTTGGACTTATCTGCAATGTAGCTAGAACATGGGTTATGGAAATGTTGCAAAACTCTGGCATGTATCTAGCTATCTTTATATGGACATTTTGGACTTGTCTGACATGTAGCCAGCTCTAACTCTCTGTATATGGACATGTTGGACACATCAGCCATGTAGCCAGCTCTCTCTGTATGAACATGTTGGAATCATCTACATTGTAGCTAGCCCTCTATAAATACACATGTTTAACTCATCTGCCATGTAGCTAACTCTCAGTATATGGACATGTTGGACTCATCTGCCATGTGGCTAGAACTCTGTATATGGATATGTTGCACTACTGTACCATGTAGGTAGCTCTCTGTATATGAACATATTGGACTTGTATGCCTTGGAGCTAGCTCTTTATATGGAAATGTTGCACGACTCCACCATGTAGCTAGCTCTGTATGTATGGATATGTTGGACTGATATGTCAAGTAGGTAACTCTGTGTAATTCAACATTTTGGACTCGTCTGCCATGTAGCTAAGTCTTTGTGCATGTGTATGTTGGACTGATCTGCCATTTAGGTAGCTCTCTGTATATATACATATTGGACTTGTCTGCCATGTAGTTAGCTCTCTTTATATGGATATTTTGGACTACTTTGCCATGAAGATGTTGTTGTTGTTGTTAAGTGCCGTCAAGTCGATTCCGACTCATAGCGACCCTGTACAGGGTTTCCGAGGGTGTAAATCCTTACCAGAGTAGAAAGCCTCATCTTTCTCCTGTGGAGGGGCTGGTAGTTTAGAACTGCTGACCTTAAGGTTCGCAGCCCAATTCATAACCACTACGCTACCAGAGCTCCTTGCCATGAAGTACATAGGTATATTGTACTCATCTGCCATGTGGTTAGAACTCTGTATATGGAAATGTTGCACTACTCTGCCATGTAGCTAGTTCTGTGTATATCTACGTTATGGATTCATCTGCCAGGAAACTTGCTCTCTTTGCATGGATATGTTGGGTTGATCTGCCATGTAAGTAGGTCTTTGTATATGAACATATTGGAGTGGTATGCTATGTAGCTAGTATTCTAAATATGGACATGTTGTACTACTCTGCCCTGTAGCTAGCTCTCAATATATGGACATTTTGGATTTGTCTGCCATGTAGATAGCTCTTTGTGTATGGATATGTTGGGCTGATCTGCCATGTAGTTATCTCTCTGTATATGAACATATTGGACTTGTCTGCCATGTAGCTAGCTCTCAGTATGTGTACATTTTGGATTCATCAGCCATGTAGCCAGCACTCTCTGTATGAACATGTTGGACTCACCTGCCTTGTAGCTAGTCCTCTATATATACACATGTTGAACTAATGCAACTAACTCTCAGTATGGACATGTTGGACTCATCTGCCATGTAGCTAGTACTCTGTATATGGACATGTTGGACTCATCTGTCATGTAGCTAGTACTCTGTATATGGACATGTTGGATTACTCTGCCATGTAGCTAGTCTCAGTATACAGACACTTTGGAATCATTTGCCGTGTAGATAGAACTCTGTATTTGGAAGTGTTGCACTACTCTGACACGTAGTTAGCTCTCTGTACATAGACATGTTAGACTCGTCTTCCATGTAGATAACTCTCAGAATATGGACATGTAGGACTCATCTGCGAAGAAGCTAGAACTTTGTATATGGAATTGTTGCACTACTCTGCCATGTAGCTAGCTGTCTGTACATGGACATTTTGACTCGTCTGCCATATAGATCACTTTCTTTGCATGGATATGAAGGACTAATCTGTCATGTACGTAGCTATCTCTATATGAACATATTGGATTGTCTTCCATGTAGCTAGCACTCTGTATACGGACATGTGAGAATCATCAGCCATGTAGCTAGCTCTCTCTGTATGAACATGTTGGACTCATCTGCCTTGTATCTAACCCTCTATATATACACATGTTGAGCTCATCTGCCATGAAACTAACTCTTAGTATATGGACAAGTTAGATTCATCTGCCATGGAGCAAGTACTCTGTATATGGATATGTTGAAGTACTCTACCATGTTGCTAGCTCTAATTATATGGACATGTTGGACATATCTACCATGTAGCTAGTTCTCAGTATATGGACATGTTGCACTCACCTACCATGTAGGAAGTACTCTATAAATGGATATGTTGAAGTACTCTACCATGTTGCTAGCTCTAAGTATATGGACATGTTGGACACATCTGCCATGTAGCTAGCTCTCAGTATATGGACATGTTGCACTCACCTACCATGTAGCTAGAACTCTGAATATGGAAATGTTGCACTACTCTGCCATAGAGTTAGCTCTATGTGTATGGACATGTTGGACTCATTTTCCTTTTAGCTAGCCATGTAAATATACACTTGTTGGATTCATCTACCATGTAGCAAAGTCTCAGTACATGTTCATGTTGGACTCATCTGCATTGTAGCTGAAAGTCTGTATGTGGAAATGTTGCACTACTCTGCCATGTAACTAGCTCTCTGTAAATGGACATTTCAGACTCATCTGCCATGTAGTTAGCTCTCTTTATATGGACATGTTGGACTCATCAACCATGTAGCCAGCTCTTGGTGTATGAACACGGTAGACTCATCTGCATTGTAGCTAGTCCTCTATATATACACATGTTGGACTCATCTACCATGTAGCTAGCTAGTACTCTGTATGTGGAAATGATGCATTCATCTGCCATGTGGGTAGCTATCTGTATATGGACAATTTGGACTTGTCTGCCATGTAGCTAGGTCTCTGTGCATGGGTATGTTGGACTGATTTTCCATGTATGTAGCTCTCTGTATATGAATATATTGGACTTGTCTACCATGTAGTTCGCTCTCTGCATATGGACATGTTGGACTCATCAGCCATGTAGCCAGCTCTCTCTGTATGAACATGTTTGACTCATCTGCCTTGTAGCCACTCCTCTCTATATAAACATGTTGGATTCATCTGCCATGTAGCTAACACTCAGTATATGGAAACGTTGGACTCATGAGCCATGTAGCCATCTCTCTCTGTATGAACATGTTGGACTCATCTGCCTTGTAGCTAGACCTCTGAATATACACATGTTCCAATCATCTGTCATGTAACAAATGCTCAGTTTATAGCCATATTGGTCTCATCTGCCATATAGTGAGAACTCTGTATATGGAAATGTTGGACTACACTGCCATATAGCTAGCTATCCGTATGTAGATATTTTGGACTCGTTTGCCGTGTAGCTAGCTCTCTGTATATGGACATGTTGGACTCATCAGACATGTAGCCAGCATTCTGGGTATGAACATGTTGTACTCAGCTGCCGTGTAGATAGTCCTCTATATATACACATGTTGGACTCATCTGCCATGTAGCTAACTCTAAGTATAAGGACATGTTGGACTCATCTGCCATTTAGCTAGTACTCTGTATATGGACATGTTGGATACTCTGCCATGTATATACATGTTAGATATTTCTGTCATATAGCTACCTCTCAGTATATGGACAGGTTGGACTCATCTGCCATATAGCTACTACTCTGTATATGGACATGCTGGACTACTCTGCCATGTAGCTAGCTCTCAGTATATGGACACGTTGGACTCATCTGCCATGAAGCTAGTACTCTCTATATGGAAAAGTTGGACTACTCTGCCATGTAGTTAGCTATCTGTATATGGATATTTTTGACTCATCTGCCATGTAGGTTGGTCTCTGTGCATGGATATGTTGGACTGATCTACCATGTAGATAGCTCTCTGTATATGAACATATTGGACTTGTCTTCCATGTAGCTAGCTCTCTGTATATTGACATGTTGGACTCATTAGCCATGTAGCCAGTTACCTGTGTATGAACATGTTGGACTCATCTATTTTGAATCTATTCCTCTTTTTACACATGTTAGACTTATCTGCCATGTTGCTACCTCTCCGTATATGGACAGGTTGGACTCATCTGCCATGTAGCTACTACTCTGTATATGGACATGTTGGACTACTCAGCCATGTAGCTAACTCTCAGAATATGAACACATTGGATTAATTTACCATGTACCTAGAACTCTTTACATGGAAATATTCACTACTCTGCCATGTAGCTAGCTGTCTGTATATGGACATGTTGCACTCATCAGCCATGTAGCCAGCTCTTTCTGTATGAACATGTTGGACTCATCTGCCCTGTATCTAGCCCTCTATATATACACATGTTGAACTCATCTGCCATTTAGCTAACTCTCAGTATATGGAAAAGTTGGACTCATCTGCCATGTAGCAAGTACTCTGTATATGGATATGTTGAACTACTCTACCATGTTGCTAGCTCTAAGTATATGGACAGGTTGGACTCATCTTCCATGTGACTAGAACTCTGTATATGGAAACATTGCACTATTCTGTCATGTAGCTAGCTCTCAGTATATGGACATGTTGCACTCACCTGCCATGTAGCTAGAATTCTGAATATGGAAATGTTGCACTAAACTTCCATATAGTTATCTCTATGTGTATGGACATGTTGGACTCATGAACCAAGTAGCCAGCTCTTTCTGTATGAACATGTTGAACTGATTTTCCTTTTAGATAGCCCCGTAAATATACATATGTTGGATTCATCTACTATGTAGCAAACTCTCAGTACATGTTCATGTTGGACTCATCTACGTTGTAGCTGAAAGTCTGTATATGGAAATGTTGCACTACTCTGCCATGTAGCTAGCTCTCTGTAAATAGACATTTCGGACTCATCTGCCATGTAGCTAGCTCTCTTTATATGGACGTGTTGGACTCATCAACCGTGTAGCCAGCTCTCAGTGTATGAACATGGTGGACTCATCTGCATTGTAGCTAGTCCTCTCTATATATACACATGTTGGACTCATCTGCCATGTAGATAACTCACATTATAAGGACATGTTGGACTCATCTGCCATGTAGCTATTATTCTGTATTTGAAAATGATGGACTCATCTGCCATGTAGTAGCTCTCAGTATATGGACATGTTGGACTAATTTGCCATGTATGTAGCTCTCTGTATATGAACATATTGGACTTGTCTACCATGTAGTTGACTCTCTGTATATGGACATGTTGGACTCATGAGCCATGTAGCCATCTCTCTCTGTATAAACATGTTGGACACATGCCATGTAACAAATGCTCAGTATATGAACATGTTGGAATCATCTGCCATTTAGCTAATAGTCTGTATATGGACATGTTGGACTACCCTGCCATGTAGTTCGCTCTCTGTAACTAACCCTCTAAAGATACACATGTTGAATTCATCTGCCTTGTAGCTAGTCCTCTATATATACACATGTGGGACTCATTTGATATGTAGCTAGTTCTCAGTATATGGACATGTTGGACTCATCTGCCATGTAGCTAGAACTCTGAATATGGAAATGCTATACTACTCTGCTATGTAGCTACTTCTCAATATATGGACATGTTGATCTCATCGGCCATGTAACCACATCTTTCTGTATGAACATGTTGAACTCATCTGCCTTGTAGCTAGCCCTCTAAATGTACACATAATGGAATTATCTGCCATGTCGCCAACTCTCAGTACATGGACATGTTGGAATCATCTGCCATTTAGCTAATATTCTGTATATGGACATGTTGGACTACTCTAACATGTAGCTTGCTCTCTGTATATGGACACGTTGGACTCATGAGCTATGAAGCCAGCTCTCTCTGTATGAACATGTTGGATTGATCTACCATATAGCTAACACTATGTATATGGACCGTTTTGACACATATGCCATGTAGCTAGTATTCCGTTTACAGATGTGTTGGAATACTCTGCCATGTAGCTAGTTCTCAGTATAGGGACACCTTCGACTCATCTGCCATGTAGCTAGAACTCTGTATATAGAAATGTTGCACTACTCTGCCATGTAGCTAACTCTCTGTATATGGATATGTTGGAATGATCTGCTCTTTAGGTTGCTCTCTCTATATGAAGATATTATTTTACATGTAGCTAACTCTCCGTATATGGACATGTTTGACTCACCTGCCATAGAGCATGTACTCTTTAGATGGACATGTTGGACTACAATTTAGTTAACTCTCAGTATAGGCACACTTTGGACTCATCTGCCATGTAGCTAGAACTGTGCATATAGAAATGTGGAACTTCTCTGCCATGTAGCTAGCATTGTGTACATGGATATATTGGACTGATCTGACATGTAGGTAACTCTCTGTACATGAACATATTGGACTTGTCTTCCATGTAGTTAGCGCTCAGTATATGGTCATGTTGGACTCATCTTCCACGTAGCTAAAACTCTGTATATTGAAATGTTGCACTACTCTGCCATGTAGCAAGCTCTCTGTATATGGACACATTGGACTTTTCTGCCATGTAGCTAGACCTCAGTATATGGAAATGTTGCACTACTCTGCCATTTAGCTAGCTCTCTGTATATGGACACGTTGGACTCATCTGACATGTAGCTAGAACTCTGTATATGGAAACATTGCACCACTCTGCCATGTAGCTAGCTCTGTGTACATGGATATGTTGGGCTGATCTGCCATGTAGGGAGCTCTCTATGCATGAATAAATTGGTCGGGTCTGCCATGTCTTTTGTTCTCTGTATATGGACATGTTGTACTCATCTGCCATGTAGATAACTCTCTGTATATGGACACGTTGGACTACTCTGCCATGTACATAGCTCTCAGTATATACACACGTTGGAGGCATCTTCCACATTGCTAAAACTCTTTATATTGAAATGTTGCAATACTCTGCCATGTAGCTAGCTCTCTGTATATGGACATGTTGACTCATCAGCAATGTAGCCATGTAGATAGTACTTTGTATATTGGCATGTTGGACTACTCTGCAATTTAATTATCTCTCAGTATATGCACACTTTGGACTCATCTGCCATGTAGCTAGAACTGTGTATATGGAAATTTTGCACTACTCTGCCATATAGCTAGCTCTGTGTACATGAATATGTTGGACTGATCTGCCATGTAGGTAGCTCTCTCTACATGAACATATTGAACTTGTCTGCCATGTAATTAGCTCTAAGTATATGGACATGTTGGACTCATCAGCAATGTAGCCAGCTGTCTGTGTATGAACATGCTGGACTCATCGTACTTGTAGCTACTCTTCTATAAATACACATGTTGGACTCATCTGCCATGTGGCTAACTCTCAGTATGTGGACACGTTGGACTCATCGGCCATGTAGATAGTACTCTGTATATGGGCGTGTTGCACTAATCTGTCATGTAGCTAGCTCTCAGTATATGGACATGTTGGACTCATCTGCTATGTAGCTAGAATTCTGTATATGGAAATGTTGCACTACTCTGCCATGTAGCTAGTTCTCTGTATATGGACATTTTCTACTCATCTGTCATGTATCTAGATTTTTGTGCATGCATATGTTTGACTGATCTGCCATGTAAGTAACTTTCTGTATATGAACATATTGGACTTGTCTGCCATATAACTAGTTCTCAGTATATGGACATGTTGGATTCATCTGCCTTGTAGCTAGCCCTCAAAATATACAAATGTTGGACTCATCTACCATGTAGCTAACTCTCAGTATAAGGACATGTTGGACTCATCTGCCATATAGCTAGTACTCTGTTTATTGACATGTAGGACTACTGGGCCATGCAGCCATCTCACTGTGCATGAATGTGTTGGACTGATGTGCTGTGTAGGTAGCTCTCTGTATATGGACAGTTTGGTCTCGTCTGCCATGTAGCTATCTCTCTGTACATTGATATGTTGGACTGATCTTCCATGTAGTTAGCTCTCTATATATGAACATATTGTAGTCATCAGCAATGTCACCAGCTTTCTATGTATAAACATGATGGACTCATCTGTCTTGTAGCTAGTTCTCTATATATACATATGTTGGAATTATCTGCCATGTAGCTAGCTCTCAATGGATGGATACGTGGACTGACATGTTGTTGGAACTCTGTATATGGACCTGCTGCAATACTCTTCCATGTAGCTAGCTCTCTGTATATGTACATGTTGGTATCATCTGCCATGTAGATAGAACTCTGTATATGGAAATGTTACACTAGTCTGCCAAGTAGCTAGTTCTCTGTATATGGACATGTTGGACTCACCTGCCATGTAGCTTTCTCTCAGTATATGGACATGTTGGAATCATGTGCCATGTAGCTAGAACTCTGTATATGGAAATGATGCACTACTCTGTCATGTAGCTATCTCTCTATATGGATATTTTGGACTAGTTTCCCATGTAGCTATCTCTCTGTGCATGGATATCTTGGACTGATCGGCCATGTAGGTAGCTCTCTGTATTTGAACATGTTGGACTTGTGTGCCATGTAGCTGGATCTCTGTATATGGAAATGTTGGACTGCTCAGATTTGTAGCCAGCTCTCTGTGTATGAACATGTAGGACGCATCTGCCTTGCAGGTAGTCCTCTATTTATACACATGTTGGACACATCTGCCATGTAGCTAGTAGTCTGTATATGGACATGCTGGACTACTCTGCATTTTAGCTAGTTCTCAGTATGTACCTTTTAGAGTCATCTGTCATGGTGCTAGAACTCTGTTTAAGGAAATGTGCCACTTCTCTGCCGTGTTATTTGCTCTGTGTATATGGAAACATTGGATTCTTCTGCCAAGTAGGGAGCTCTGTGCATGGAAATTTTGGACTGATCTGCCATGTAGGTATCTATCTGTATATGAACATGTTGGTCTTGTCTGCCATGTAGCTAGATCTGTGTATATGGATATTTTGGACTCATCTGCCATGTAGCCAGTTCTCTCTGCATGAACATGTTGGACTCATCTGCCATGTAGCTAAATCTCAATATATGGACATGTTGGACTCGTCTGACATGTGGCCAATACTCTGTATACGGACATGTTGGACTTCTCTTACATGCAGGTAGCTCTATATGGACACATTGGACTCATCTGACATGGAACTAGAACTCTGTATATGGAAATTTGTCACTAATCTGCCGTGTTGCTAGCTCTGTGAATATGGACATATTGGAATCTCTGTGCATGGTTATGTTGGACTGATCTGCCTTCTAGGTAGTTCTCTATATGAACATGTTGGACTTGTCTGCCATGTACCTCGATCTCTGTATATGGATATGTTGGACTCATCAGACATGTAGCCAGCTCTCTCTGCATGAACAGGTTGGACTCATCTGCCTTGTAGCCAGTTTTCTAAATATAAACATGTTGGACTTATCTGCCATGTAGCTAATTTTCTGTATATGGACATGTTGTATTCATCTGCCACGTAGCTAGTACTGTGTATATGGACATGTAAGACTTCTATACCACATAGCTAGCTCTCAATATATGGACACGTTGGACTCATCTGTCATGTAGCTAGTACTCTGTATACGGAAATGTTGCACTACTCTTCCATGTAGCTCGTCTCTATATAAGAACATTTTGGACTAGTCTCCCCTATAGGTAGCTCTCTGTGCATGGATATGTTGGGCTGATCTGCCATGTAGGTAGCTCTCTGTATATGAACATATTGGACTTGTCTGCCATGTAGCTAGCTCAATGTATATGGAAATGTTGTACTCTTAAGACATATAGCCAGCTCTCTGTTTATGACCATGTTGGACTCATCTGTCTTGCAACTAGTCCTCTATACATACACATGTTGGACTCATCTGACATGTAGCTAACTCTCAGTATATGGACATGTTGGACTGATTTGCAATGTAGCTAGTACACTGTATATGGACATGTTGGACTACTCTGCCATGTATCTAGTTCTCAGTCTATGCACACGTTTGAGTCATCTGCCATTGAGCTAGAATTGTGTATTTGGAAATGTGACACTATTCTTCCGTGTTGCTAGCTCTCTGTATATGGACATATGGGACTCGTCTGTCATGTAGCTAGCTTTCTGTGCATGGATATGTTGGACTGATCAGCAATGTAGGTAGCTGTCTGTATATTAACATGTTGGACTTGTCTGTCATGTAGCTACATCTCTGTCTATGGATATGTTTGACTCATCAGCAAAGTAGACAGCTCACTCATCATGAACAAGTTGGACTCATCTGTCTTGTATCTAGTCCTCTAAATATACACATGTTGGACTTATTTGCCATGTAGCTAAATCTCAGTATATGGACATGTTGGACTCATCTGCCATATTGCTAGTACTCTGTATATGGACATGTTGGACTTCTATGCCATGTAGCTAGCTCTCAGTATATGGACATGTTGGACTCATCTGCCATGTAGCTACAACTCTGTATATGGAAATGTTGCACTACTCTTCCATGTAGCTAGTCTCAGTATATGGATATTTTGTACTAGCCTGCCATGTAGCTAGCTTTCTGTGCATGGATATGTTGGACTAATCTGCCACATAGTTAGCTCTCTGTATATGAACATGTTTGACTTGTTTGCCATATAGCTATATCTCTGTCTATGAATATGTTGGACTCATCAGCATTGTAGATAGCTCTCTCTGCATGAATATGTTGGACTCATCTGCCTTGTAGTTAGTCCTCTATATATACACATGTTGGACTCATCTGCCATGCAGCTAGTACTCTGTATATGGACTTGTTGGATTTCTCTGCCATGTTGCTAGCTCTCAGTATATGAAAACATTGGACTCATCTGACATGGTGCTAGAAATCTGTATATGGAAATGCGACACTACTCTGGAGTGTTGTTATCTCTGTGTATATGGACGTATTGCACTTGTCTGCCATGTAGTTAGCTCTCTGTGCATGGATATATTGGACTGATCAGCCATGTACGTAGCTCTCTGTATATGAAAATGTTGGAATTGTGTGTCATGTAGCTAGATCTTTGTATACGGATATGTTGGACCCATCAGCCATGTAGACAGCTCACTCTTCAAAAACAAGTTGGGCTCATCTACGTTGTAGCTACTACTCTAAATATACACATGTCGGACTCACTTGCCATGTAGCTAAATCTCAGTATATGGACATGTTGGACTTATCTGCCATGTAGCTAGTACTCTGTATATGGACATGATGGAATTCTATGCCATTTTGCTAGCTCTCAGTATATGGACATGTTGGAATCATCTGCCATGTAGCTACGACTCTGTATATGGAAATGTTTCACTACTCTTCCATGAAGCTAGTCTCTGCATATGGACATTTTGTAGCTAGATTTCTGTGCTTGGATATGTTGGACTGATCTTCCACATAGTTAGCTCTCTGTATATGAACATATTGGACTTGTCGGCCATGTAGTTAGCTCTCTGTATATGGAAATGTTGGACTACTCAGACATGTAGCCAGCTCTCTGTGTATGAACATCTTGGACGTATCTGCCTTGCAGCTAGTCCTCTCTATATATACATGTTGGACTCATCTGCCATGTAGCTAACTCTAAGTGTATGGACATGTTGGACTCATCTGCCATGGAGCTAGAACTCTGTATATGGAAATGTGAAACTACTCTGCATGTTGCTAGCTCTGTGTATATAGACATATTGGTCTCATCTGTCATGTAGCTAGCACTCTGTGTATAGATATGTTGGACTGATCTGCCATGTAGGGAGTTCTCTGTATATGAACATGTTGGACTTGTATGCCAGGTAGCTAGATCACTGTATATGGATATGTTGGACTCATCAGCCATGTAGCCAGATCACTCTGCTTGAAAAGGTTGGATTCATGTGCCTTGTATCTAGTCCTCTATATAAACACATTTTGGATTCATCTGCCATTGACATAAATCTCAGGTAATGCACATGTTGGACTTATCTGCCATGTAGCAAATACTCTGTATAAGGACATTTTGGACTTCTCTGTCATGTAGCTAATTCTAAGTATATGCTCATGTTGCACTCATCTGCCATGGAGCTAGAACTCTGTATATGAAAATGTGGAACTCCCCTGCCGTTTTGCTCGCTATGTGTATATGGGCATATTGGCCTCATCTGCCATGTAGCTAGCTCTCTGTGCATGGATATGTTGGACTCATCTGCCATGTAGGTAGCACACTGTATATGAACATGTTGGAAATGTATGTCATGTAGCTAACTCTCTGTATATGGACATGTTGAATTCATCAGCCATGTTGCTAAGTCTCAGTGTATGAACATGAAAGACTCATCTGCTTTGTAGCAAGCAGTCTAAATATACACATTTGGACACATCTGCCATGTAGCTTCTCTCAGTATATGGACATGTTTGACTTATCTGCCATGTAGCTAGTACTCGGAATATGGACATGTTGGACTTCTCTATCATGTAACAATCTCTCAGAATGTGGACACGTTATACTCATCTGCCATGGAACTAGAACTCTTTATATGGAAATATGTCAGTACTCTGCTGTGTGACTAGCTTTCTGTATATGGACATATTGGACTCATTTTCCTTGTAGCAAGCTCTCTGTGCATGGGTATGTTGGACTGATCTGCCATGTTGGTAGCTCTCTGTATATGAACATTTGGACTTGTCTGACATGTAGCTACATGTGTCATGTAGCTAACTCTCAGTATAAGGGCATGTTGCATTCATCAGCCATGTAGCTACCTCTCCGTGTATGAACATGTTGGGCTCATCTGCCTTGTAGCTAGTCCTCTATATAAACACATGTTGGATTCATCTGCCATGTCTCTAAAATCTAAGTATATGGTCATGTTGGAATCATCTGCTATGTAGCTAGTACTCTGTATATGGAAATGATGGACTTCTCTACCATGTAGATAGCTCTCAGTATATGGACTCGTTGGGCTCATCTGGCAAGGAGTTATATCTCGGTATATGGAAATGTGGCACTACGCTGCCATGTTGCTAGCTCTCTGTATATGGATATATAGTACTCATCTTCCTTGTAGCAAGATCTCTGTGCATGGATATGTTGGACTGATGGTCCATGTTGGTAGCTCTCTGTAAATGAGCATTTGGACTTCCCTGCCATGTAGCTAGCTCTCAGTATGTGGACATGTTGAATTCATCCGCCATGTAGCTAGCTCTCTGTGTATGAACATGTTGGACTCATCTGCTTTATAGCTAGCCCTCTATAGATACACATTAGGACACATCTGCCATGTAGCTAACTCTCAGTATATGGACATGTTGGACTCATCTGCCATGTAGCTAGAACTCTGTATTTGGAAATGATGCACTTCTCTGCCATTTAGCTAGCACTCTGTATATGGCAATTTTGGACTTGTCACTATGTAGCTAGCTCTCTTTGCAAGGATATGTTGGACTGAACAGCCATGTAGGTAGCTCTCTGTATATGAACATACTGATCTTGTCTGCAAAGTAGCTAGATCTCTGTGTATGGATATGTTGGACTCATCACACATGTAGCCAGCTCTCTCTGCATGAACAGCTTGGACTCATCTGCCTTGTAGCTAATCCTCTATATATACACATGTTCAACTCATCTGCCATGTAGCTAACTCTCAGTATATGGACATGTTAGTCTCATCTGTCATGTAGCTAGCTCTCTGTGAATGAACATGTTGGACTCAACTGCTTTGTAGCTGGACTTCTAAATATACACATTTGGACATGTCTGCCATGTAGGTAACTCTCAGTATATGGACATGTTGGACTCATCTGCCATGTAGCTAGTACCCTGTATATGGACAT
>NW_006409096.1:374691-388161 GCF_000296735.1 Chrysochloris asiatica
AGCTAGTACCCTGTATATGGACATGTTGGACTACTCTGCCATGTACCTAGCTCTCAGTATATGGACATTTTGTACTCGTCTGCCAAGTAGCTAATTCTCTGTGCAAGGATATGTTGGATTTCTCTGCCATGTAGATATCTCTCAGTATATGCACAAATTGGGCTCATCTGCCAAGGAGCTTGGTTTCTGTATATGGAAATGTGGCATTACTCTGCCGTGTTGCTAGCTCTGTGTATATGGACATATTGAACTCGTCTGCCTTGTAGCTAGCTCTCTGTGCATGGACATGTTGGACTGTTCTACCATGTTGGTAGCTCTCTGTATATGAACATTTGGACTTCCCTGCAATGTATCTAGCTCTCAGTATGTGGACATGTTGAATTCAGAAGCCATGTAGCAAGCTCTCTGTGTATGAACATGTTGGACTCATCAGCCTTGTAGCTAACCCTCTAAATATTAACCTTTGGACACATCTGCCATGTAGCTAACTCTCAATATGTGGACACATTGGACTCATATGCCATGTAGCTAGAACTCTGTATATGGAAACAATGCACTACTCTGCCATGTAGCTAGCACTCTGTATATGGACATTTTGGACTCGTCTGCCTAGTAGCTGACTCTCTGTGCAAGGATATGTTGGACTGACCTGTCATGTACGTAGCCCTCTGTATATGTACCAGTTGAACTTGTGTGCCATATTGATAGTCCTCTGTATATGGAGATGTTGGACTCATCAGCCATGTAGCTAGCTCTCTCTGCATGAACATGTTGGACTCATATGCCTTGTAGATAGGCCTCTATATATACACATGTTGGACTCATCTGCCATGTAGCTAAATCTCAATATATGGTCATGTTGAACTCATCTGCCATGTATCTGGTACTCTGTATATGGACATGTTGGATTTCTCTGAAAAGTAGATAGCTCTCAGTATATGAATACTGTTGACACATCTGCCATGTAGCTCAAATTCAATATATGGAAATGTTGCACTACCCTGCCATGTAGCTAGTTCTCAGTATATGGACACGTTGGGCTCATCTGCCAAGGAGTTAGGTCTCTGTATATGGAAATGTGGCACTACTCTGCCGTGTTGCTAGATCTGTGTATATGGACATACTGGACTCGTGTGCCTTGTGTCTAGTTCTCTGTGCATGATTATGTTGGAATGAACTGCCATATAGGTAGTTCTCTCTATATGGACATGTTGCACTAGACTGCCATGAAGCTAGCTGTCAGTACATGGACATGTTGAATTCATCAGTCATGTAGCTACCTCTCAGAGTATGACCATGTTGGACTCATCTGCCTTGTAGCTAGCCCTCTAAGTATACACATTTTGAAACATCTGCCATGTAGCTAACTCTCAGTATATGGACACGTTGGACTCATTTGCCATGTAGGTTTAACTCTGTATATGAAACGATGCACTCTTCTGCCATGTAGCTAGCACTCTGTATATAGCAATTTTGGACTCATCTGCCATGTAGCTAGCTCTCTTTGCAAGGATATTTTGGACTGATCTGCCATGTTGGTAGCTTTCTATATATGAACATATTGGGCTTGTCTGCCATGTAGCTAAATCTCAGTATATGGACATGTTGGACTCATCTGCTATGTAGATAGTACAATGTATATGGACATGTTGGACTTCTCTGCTATGTAGCTAGCTCTCAGGACATGGATACATTGGACTCATCAGACATGGAGTTAGATCTCTGTATATGGAAATGTGGCACTACTCTGCAGTGTTGCTACTCTGGGTATATGGATATATTGGACTCATCTGCCTTGTAGCAAGCTCTCTGTGCATGAATATGTTGGACTGTTCGTCCATTCAGGTAGCTCTCTGTATATGAACATTTTGGAATTGTGTGTCTTAAAGATAAATCTCTGTATATGGATATGATGGACTCATCAGACATGTCGCCAACACTCTCTGCATGAATATGTTGGACTCATCTGCCATACAGCTAGAACTCTGTATATGGAAACGATGCACTACTCTGCCATGTAGCTAATTCTCTCTATATGAACATGCTGTACTCACCTGCTATGTAGCTAGAACTCTGTATATGGAAACGTTGCACTATTTTGGCATGTAGCTAGCTGTATATGGACATTTTGGACTCGTCTGCCATGTAGCTAACTCTCTGTGCAAGAATATCTTGGACTGATCTGCCATGTAGGTATCTCTCTGTATGTGAACATACTGGACTTTTCTGTCATGTAGCTAGATTTCTGTGTATGGATATGTTGGACTCATCAGTCATGTAGCCAGCTCTCTCTGCATGAATATGTTGGACTCATATTCCTTGTACCTAGTCCTCTATGTAGACACATGTTGGACTCATCTGCCTTGTAGCTAAATATCAGTATATGGACATGTTTGACTCATCTGCCATGTAGCTAGTACTCTGTATATGGGCATGTTGGACCTCATTGCCATGTAGCTAGCTCTCAGTATATGGACATGTTGGACTAATTTACATTGGAGCTAGATCTCTGTACATAGAAATGTGACACTATACTGCTATGTTTCTACCTCTGTGTATATGAAAGTATTGGCCTCGTCTGCCATGTAGCTAGCTCTCTGTGAATGGATATGTTGACTGATCTGCCATGTAGGTAGCTCTCTGTATATGAACATGTTGGACTTTTGTGCCATGTAGCTAGCTCTCCGTATATTGACATGTTGAATTCATCAGACATTAGCTAGCTCTCTGTGTATGAACATGAAAGACTCATCTGCTTTGTAGCAAGCCTTCTAAATATAAACATTTGGATACATCTGCCATGTATCTAACTCTCATTATATGGATATGTTGGACTCATCTGCCATGTAGCTAGTACTCGGAATATGGACATGTTGGACTTCTCTGCCATGTAGTAAGCTCTCAGTTTATGGTCATGCTGGAATCATCTGCCATGGAACTAAAATTCTGTATATGGAAATGTGGCACTATTCTGCCGTGTTACTAGCTCTCTGTACATGGACCTATTGGATTTGTCTGCCTTGTAGGAAGTTCTCTGTGTATGGGTATGTTGGACTGATCTTCCATGTAGGTAGCTCTCTGTATATGAACATTTGGACTTGTCTGCCATGAAGCTAGCTCTCATTATATGGACATGTTGAATTTATCAGCCATGTAGCTAGCTCACTGTGTATGAACATGTTGGACTCATTTGGCTTGTAGCTATCCGTCAAAATATACACATTTGGACACATCTGCCATGTAGCTAACTCTCAGTATATGGACACGTTGGACTCATTTGCCATGTAGTTAGAACTCTGTTTATAGAAACGATGCGCTACTCTGCCAGGTAGCTAGTATTCTGTATATGGCAATTTTGGACTTGTCTGCCTAGTAGCTAGCTCTCTTTGCAAGGATATGTTGGACTGATCATATGAATATATGAATATATGAATGTATGAATGTATGAATATATGAATATATTGGACTTGTCTACCATGTAGTTAGCTCTCTGTGTATAGATATGTTGGACTCATCAGCCATGTAGCCAGCTCTCTCTGCATGAGCATGTTAGACTCTTCTGCCTTGTAGCTAGTCCTCAACATATACACATGTTGGACTCATCTGACATGTAGCTAAATTTCAGTACATGGACATGTTTGACTCATCTGCCATGAAACTAGTACTCTGTATATGAACATGTTGGACTACTCTGCCATGAAGCTAGATCACAGTATATGGAGACGTTTGACTTATCTTCCATGTAGCTAGACCTTGGTATATGGAAATGTTGCACTACTCTGCCATGTAGCTAACTCTCTGTATATGGACACGTTGGACTCATCTGCCACGTAACTGGAACCCTGTATATGGAAACGTTGCACCTCTGTGCCATATAGCTTGCTTTGTGTACATAGATATGTTGGAATGATCTGCCATTTAAGTACATGAATTTATTTGATGGATCTGCCATTTATTAAGCTCTCTGTATATGGACATGTTGAACTCATCTGCCATATAAATAATTTGCAACATATGGACATGTATGACTACTCTGCCATGTAGCTAGCTCTCAATATATGGATACGTTGGTCTCATCTTCCCCGTAACTAAAACTCTATATATCGAAATGTTGCACTAATATGCCATGTAAATAGCTCTCTGTATATGGACATGTTGGGGTCATCAGCCATGTAGCCACTTCTCTTTGTATGAACATGTTGTACTCATCTGCCTTGTAGCTAGCCCTCTAAATATACACATGTTGGATTCATCTGCATATAGCTAACTCTCAGTATATGGACATTTTTGACACATCTGCCATGTAGCTAGTACTTCATGTACAGATATGGTGGACTACTCTTCCAGGAAGCTAGCTCTCCATATTTGGACATTTTGGACTCGTCTACCAAGTAGCCAGCTCTCTGTGCATGGATATGTTAGAGTGATCTGCCGTGTAATTTGCTCTCTGTACATGAAAATATTGGACAAGTCTGCATGTAGCTAGCTCTCTGTATATGGACATGTTACACTCATCAGCCATGTAGCCAGCTCTCAATGTATGAACATGTTTTACTCATCTTCCTTGCATCTTTCCCTATAAATATACATATGTTGGACTCATCTGCCATATAGCTAATTCTCAGTATAGGGACAATTTTGACTCATTTGCTATGTAGCTAGTACTCTGTATATGGACATGTTGGACTACTATGCCTTGTGGCTAGCTCTCAGTATATGGACACGTTGATCTTTTCTGCCATGTAGGTATTATTCTGTATATGGACATGTTGCACTACTCTGCGATGTAGCTAGCTCTCAGTATATGGACATGTTGGACTCACCTGTCATGTAGCTACAACTCTGTATATGGAAATGTTGAACTACTCTGCCATGTAGCTAGCTCTCTGTATATGGAGTTGTTGGACACTTCTGTCATGTAGCTAGAACTCTGTATATTGAAATGTTGCACTACTCTGCAATGTAGTTAGCTCTCTGTATATGGACACTTTGGACCCATCTGCCGTGTAGCTAGCTCTCAGTATATGGACATGTCATGTAGCTAGAATGCTGTATATGGAAATGTTGCACTACTCTGCCATGTAACTACCTCTCTGTTTATGGATAAATTGGATTTGTCTGCCATGTAGCTAGCTCTCTGTACATGGATATCTTGGAATGATCTGCCATGTAGGTATCTCTCTGTATATGAACATTTTGGACTTGTCTGCCTTCTAAGTAGCTCTAAGTATATGGACATGTTGGATTCAACAGCCACATTGCCATCTCTCTGTGTATGAACATGTGGGACTCGTCTACCGCGTAGCTAGCCTTCTAAATATACACATGTTGGACACATCTGCCATGTAACTTACTCTCAGTATATGGACATGATGGACTCATCTGCCATGTAGCTAGAACCCTGTACATGGAAATGTTGCTCTACTCTGCCATATAGCAAGCTGTCATTATATGGACACTTTGGAATCATCTGACATGAAACTCGAACTCTGAATTTGGAAATGTTGCACTACTCTGCCATGTAGTTAGCTCTCTGTATATGGACAAGTTGGACTCATCTGCCATGTAGCTAGAATTCTGTATATTGAAATGATGCACTACTATGCCTTGTAGCGACTTCTATGCATATGGACACGTTGGCCTCATCTGCTCTGTGGCAAGAACCCGTTATATGGAAATGTTGCACTACTCTGCCATGTAACTAGCTCTCTCTAGTTGGAAATTTTGGACTCATCTGCCATGTAGCTAGCTCTTTGTACATGGATATGTTGGACTGATCTGCTATGTAGGTAGCTCTCTGTATAGAAAGATATTTGACTTTTCTGCCATATAACTAGCCTTCTAATTATAAATATGTTCGACTCATCTGCTACGTAGCTAACTCTCAGTACATGTACATGTTGGACTCATCTGCAATGTAGCCAGATCTCTGTGTATCAACATGTTGTATTCATCTGCATTATTGCTAGCCCTCTAGATATACACATGTTGGATTCATCTGCCATGTAGCTACCTCAGTATATGGACACTTTGGACTTATCTGCCATGTAGCTAGAACTCTGTATATGGACATGTTGGACTCATCTTCCATGTAGCTAGTGCTCTGCACATTAATATGTTGGACTGTTCTACTGTATAGGTAGCTCTCTGTTTATGGACATATTGAACATGTCTGACATATAGCTAGATCTGAGTATATGGACCTGTTGGACTCATCAGCTATGTAATCAGCTCTCTGTGCATGAATATGTTGCACTCAACTGTTTTGTAGTTAGCTCTCTAAATATACACATGTTGGACTCATCTGTCATGTAGTTAACTCTCAGTATAAGAACATGTTAGAATCATCTGCCATGTAGCTACTACTCTGTATATGGATATTTTGGATTACTCTGCCATGTAGCTAGCTCTTAGTATGTGGACACGTTATCTCATCTGCCATGTAGCTTGACCTCTGTATATGGAAATGTTGCACTACTCTGCCATGTAGTTAGCTCACTGTATATGGACACGTTGGACTCATCTGCCATGTAGCTAGAACACTGTATATGGAAATGTTGCACTACACTGCCATGTAGCTAACTCCCTTTATATGATCATGTTGTATTCATCAGCCATGTAGCCAGCTCCCTATGTATGGACATGTTGGACTCATCTGCCTCTTAGCTAGCCCTCTAAATATACACATTTTGGATTCATCTGCCATGTAGCTAACTCACCATTTATGGACATGTGGGACTCATCTGCCTTGTAACTAGAACTCTGTATATGGAAAGTTTACACTATCCTGCCATGTAGCTAGCTCTCCGTATATGGACATTTTGGACTCATCTGCCCTGTAGTTAGCTCTCTCTGCATGGGTATGTTGGTCTGATCTGTCATATAGGTAGCTTTCTGTACATGAACCTATAGGAATTGATTGCCATGTAGTAAGCTCTCAGCATATAGACACGTTGGACTCATCAGCCATGTAGCCAGCTCTCTGTGTATGAACATGATGGACTCATCTGCCACGTAGCTAGAATTCTGTATATGGAATTGTTGCACTACACTGCCATGAAGCTAGCTCTCAGTATATGGACAATTTGGACTCATCTTCCATGTAGCTAGAACTCTGTATATGGAAATATTGCACTACTCTGCCATCAAACTAGCACTCTGTATATGGACATTTTGGAATTGTCTACCAAGTAGCTAGCTCTCTGTGCATGGATATGTTAGAGTGGTCTGCCATGTAGGTAGCTCTCTGTACATGAACATATTGGAGAAGACTGCCATGTAGCTAGCTCTGTGTATATGGACATTTTGGACTCATCTGCCATGTAGCTCACTCTCTGTGCATGTGTATGTTGGACTGACTTGCCATGTAGGTACTCTCTGTATATGAATATATTGGAATTGTCTGTCATGTGGCTAGCTATCTGTATATGGACATGTTGGAGTCATGAGCCATGTACTCAGCTCTCTCTGTATGAACATGCTGGATTAATCTGCCTTGTAGCTAGTCCTCTCTATGTATACATGTAGGACTCATCTGCCATGTAGCTAACTCTCAGTATATGGACATGTTGGCCATATAGCTAGAACTCTGTTTTTGGAAAAATTGCATGTACTCGTCTTCCATGTACCTAGCTCTCAGTGCATGGATATGTTGGACTGATCTGCCATGAAGGTAGCTCTCTGTATTTGAACATATTGGACTTGTCTGCCATGTAGCTAGCACTCTGTATATGGACATGTTAGACTCATATGCCCTGGTGATAGTACTCTACATATACACATGTTGGACTCTTCTGCCATAAAGGTAACTCTTGGTATATGCCCATGTTGGACTAATCTGCCATGTAGCTAGTACTCTGTAAATGGACATGTTGCACTACTCTGCCATTTAGCTAACTGTCTGTATATGGATATTTTGTACCCCTCTGCCATGAAGCCAGCTCTCTGTGCATGGATATGTTGGACTGATCTGCCATTTAGGTAGCTCTCTGTATATGAACATATTTGACTTGTCTGTCATGTAGCTAGCTCTCTGTATATGGACATGTTGGTCTCATCAGCCTTGTAGCTGGAACTCTGTGTATGGAAATGTTGCACAACTCTGCCATGTAGCTAGCACTCTGTATATAGACATTTTGGAATCATCTGCCATGTAGCTAGCTCTCTGTACATGGATATGTTGTACTGATCTGCTATGTAGGTAGCTCACTGTATATGAATATATTGGACATCTCTGCCACGTAGCTAGCCCTTTAAATATACACATGTTGGACTCATCTGACACGTAGCTAACTCGCAGTATATGGACAAGTTGGACTCATCTGCCATGAAGCTAGTACTCTGCATATGGACATGTTAGACTACTGTGCCATGAAGCTAGCTCTCAGTATGTGGACACGTTGGAATCATCTGCCATATAGCTAGAATTCTGTATGTGGAAATGTTGCACTACTCTGCCATGTAGCTAGCTCTCAGTATATGGACAAGTTGGATTCATCTGCCATGTAGCTAGAACACTGTATATGATAATGATGAACTACTCTGTCATGTACCTAGCTCTTTGTATAAGAAAATATTGGACTTGTCTTCCATGTAGCTAGCTCTCTGTATATGGACATGTTGGACTCATTAGCCATGTAGCCATCTCTCTCTGTTTGAACATGGTGGACTCATCTGCCTTGGTGATAGTACTCTATATATAAACATGTTGGACTCATCTGCAATAAAGGTAACTCTCAGTATATGCCCATGTTGGACTCATCTGCCATGTAGCTAGTACTCTGTATATGGACATGTTGTACTATTCTGCCATGTAGCTAGCTCTCAGTATATGGACACGTTGGCCCATTTTCCATGGAGCTAAATCTCCGTATATGGAAATGTTTCACTATTCTGCCACTTACCTAACTCTCTGTATATGGATATTTTGTACTCCTCTGGCTTCAAGCTAGCTCTCTGTGCATGTATATGTTGGACTGATATGCCATTTAGGTAGCTCTCTGTATATGAACATATTGGACTTGTCTACCATGTAGCTATTTCTCTGTTGATGGACACGTTGGACTAATCAGCCATGTAGCTAAAACTCTGTTTATGGAAATGTTATACAAATCTGCCATGTAACTAGCTCTCTGTATATGGATGTTTTGGAATTGTCTGCCATGAAGCTAGCTCTCTGTACATGGATATGTTGGACTAATCTGCTCTGTAGGTAGCTCTCTGTATATGAATATATTGGACTTCTATGCAATGTAGCTACCCCTTAAATATACACATGTTGGACTCCTCTGACATGCAGCTAACTCTCAGTATATGGACTTGTTGGACTCAATTGCCATGAAGCAAGTACTCTTTATATGGACATGTTGGACTACTCTGCCATGTAGCTAGCTCTCAGTATGTGGACACGTTGGAATCATCTGCCATATAGCTAGAACTCTGTATATGGAAATGTTGCACTTCTCTGCCATGCAGCAAGCTCTCTGTATAAGGACATATTGGAATAGTCCACCATGTAGCTAGCTCTCTGTACATGGGTAAGTTGGACTGATCTGCTATGTAGGTAGCTCTCTGTATATGAATAAATATATTGGACTTCTCTGCCATGTAGCTAGTCCTCTAAATATACCCAACTTGGACTCATCTGACTCGTAGCTAACTCTCAGTACGTGGGCATGTTGGTTTCATCTGCCATGAAGCTAGTACTCTGTATATGGACATGTTGGACTACTCTGCCATATAGATAGAACTCTGTATATGGAAATGTTGCACTTCTCTGCCATGTAGCTAGCTCTCTCTATATGGATATGTTGGACCCATGTGCCATGTAGCTAAAACTCTGTTTAGGGACATATTGCCCTACTCTGCCATGTAGCTAGATCTCAGTATAAGGCATTTTGGACTCAACTGCCATGTAGATATCTCTCTGTATAAGAATATGTTGGACTGATCTGCTATGTAGGTAGCTCTCTATATATGAACATATTGGACTCGTCAGCCATGAAACAACCTTTCTGTGTATGAACATGTTGGACTCATCTGCCTTTTAACTAGTCCTTTATATATACATATGTTGGAATCATCTGCCATGTATCTAGCTCTCAATGTATGGATATGTTGGACTCATCTGCCATGTTGCTGGAACACTGTATATGGACATGTTTCAGTACTCTGCCATGTAGCTAGCACTCTGTATATGGACATGTTGATATCATCTGCCATGTAGCTAGCTCTCTGTATATGGACATGTTGGACTCATCTGTCATGTAGCTAATACTCTGTATATGCAAATGTTGCACTACTCTGCCATGTAGAGAGCTCTCTGTATATGGACATGTTTGAGTTGTCTGCCATGTAGATTTTCCTCGCTATATGGAAATGTTGCACTACTCTGCCACGTACCTTGCTCTCTGTATAAGGACAAATTGGACTATTATGCCATGTAGTTAGAACTCTGTATATGGGAAAGTTTGCAACACTCTGCCATGTTGCTAGCTTTGTCTACATGGACATATTAGACTGATCTGCCATGTAGGTAGCTCCCTGTACATGAATATATTGGACGGGTCTGCCATGTATTTAGCTCTTTGTGTATGGACATATTGGATTCATCTGCCATGTAGAAAACTATCAGTACATGGGCATGTTGGACTTATCTGGTATGTAACTATCTGTCAGTATATGGACACGTTGGGAATCATGTGCTATGTAGCAAGAACCCTGTATATGGAAATGATGCACTACTCTGCCATGTAGCTATTTCTCTGTATATGAACACGGTGGCCTCATCTGCCATGTAGCATGAACACAGTATATGGAAATGTTACACTACTCTGCCATGTAGATAACCCCCTAAATATATACATGTTGGACTCATCTGTCAGGTAGCTAACTCGCAGTATATGGACATGTTGACTCATCTGCCATGTAGCCAGCTCTCTCATGTATGAACTTGTTGGACTCATCTGCCTTGTTTCTAGTCCTCTATATATACATATGTTGGACTCATCTGCCATGTTGCTGGAACTCTGTATATGGACATGTTTCAGTACACTGCCATGTAGCTAGCTCTCTAGATATGGACACGTTGATGTTATCTGCCATGTAGCTAGCTCTCTGGATATGGACATGTTGGACTCATCTGCCATGTAGCTTCCTCTCAGTATATGGGCCCGTTGGAATCATGGGTCATGTAGCTAGAACTCTGTATATGGAAATGGGGCACGACTCTGCCATGTAGCTAACCCTCTAAATATACAGATGTTGGACTCATCTGCCAGATAGCTAACTCTCAGTATATGGGCATGTTGTACTCATCTGCCATGTAGCTAGATCTCTGTATATGGAAATGTTGCACGAATCTGCCATGTAGCTAACCCTCTTAATATACAGATCTTGGACTCATCTGCCAGATAGCTAACTCTCAGTATATGGACATGTTGTGCTCATCTGACATGTAGCTAGATCTCTGTTTATGGAAATGTTGCACGAATCTGTCATATAGCTAGCTCTCTGTGTATGGACACGTTGGAGTTATCTGCCATGTAGATTTCCCTTGCTATATGGAAATGTTGAACTACTGTGCCATGTAGCTTGCTCTCTGTATAAGAACACATTGGACTCATATGCTATGTAGCTAGAAGTCTGTATATGGAAACGTTACACCACTCTGCCATGTTGCTAGCTTTGTGTACATGGATATGTTAGACTAATCTGCCATGAAGTTAGATCTCTGTACATGAATATATTGGATGGGTCTGCTATGTATTTAGCTCTCTGTGTAAGGACATGTTGGATTCATCTGCCATGTAGGTAACTATCAGTGTATGGACATGTTGGACTAGTCTGCTATGTAGCTAGCTCTCAGTATACGGACACGTTGGACTCATCTTCCACGTTGCTAAAACCCTGTATATCAAAATGTTGCACTATTCTGCCATGAACCTAGATCTCTGTATATGGATATATTGGACAGATCTGTTATTTAGGTTGCTCTCTGTATATGAAGATATTCTACTTATTTGCCATGTAGCTAACTCTCCACATATGGACATGTTTGACTAATCTGCCATGTAGCTTAGTACTCTGTATATGGACATGTTAGACTACTTTGCCATTTAGTTAGCTGTCGGTATATGCACACTTTGGACATATCTGCCATGTAATTATCTCTCAGTATATGGACATGTTGGACACATCTGCCATGTAGCTAGTACTCTGTATATGGACATGTTAGACTACTTTGCCATTTAGTTAGCTGTCGGTATATGCACACTTTGGACTCCTCTGCCATGTATCTAGAACTGTGTATATGGAAATGTTGCAATACTCTGCCATGTAGCTCTCTGTATATGGACACGTTGGACTCTTCTACCATGTAGCTAGCTCTCTTTACATGGATATGTTGGACCGATCTGCTGTATAGGTAGCTCTATGTATATGAATATATTGGACATGTCTGCCATATAGCTAGATCTGAGTATATGGACGTGTTGGACTCATCAGCTCTCTGTGTATGAATATGTTGCACTCAACTGCTTTGTAGTTAGCCCTCTTAATATATACATGTTGGACTCATCTGTCACATAGTTAACTCTCAGTATATGGAAATGTTGGACTGATCTGCCGTGTAGGTAGTTGTTTGTATATGAACATATTGGACTTGTATGCCATGTTGCTATTACTCAGTATATGGACATGTTGGAACTATCAGCCTTGTAGTCAGCTCTCTGTGTATGAACATGTTGGACTCATCAACCTTGTAGTTAGTCCTCTCTATATAAATATGTTGGACTCATCTGCCATGTAGCTAGCTGTCAATGTATGGATACATTGGACTCATCTGCCATGTTGCTGGCACTCTGTATATGGACATGTTGCACTACTCTACCATGTAGCTATCTCTCTGTATATGGACAAGTTGGTATCATCTGCTATGTAGCTAGAACTCTGTATATGTAAATATTGCACTACTCTGCCATGTAGCTAGCTGTCTGTATATGGACATGTTGGACTTATCTGGTATGTAACTATCTGTCAGTATATGGACACGTTGGAATCATGTGCTATGTAGCAAGAACTCTGTATATGGAAATGATGCACTACTCTGCCAAGTAGCTATTTCTCTGTATATGAACACGTTGGCCTCATCTGCCATGTAGCAAGAACACGGTATATGGAAATGTTACACTACTCTGCCATGTAGATAACCCCCTAAATATATACATGTTGGACTCATCTGCCAGGTATCTAACTCTCAGTGTACGAACATGTTGATTCATCTGCAATGTAGAGGCACTCTGCGTATGAACATGTTGGACTCAGCTGCCTTGTAGCTAGCCCTATAAATATACACTTGTTGGACTCATCTGCCTAGTAGCTAACTCTCCGTATATGGACACGTTGGACTCATCTGCCATGTAGCTAGAACTCTGTATATGGAAATGTTGCACTACTCTGCCATGTAGCTAG
>NW_006409096.1:388261-391121 GCF_000296735.1 Chrysochloris asiatica
TGGACAGGTTGGAATCATCTGTCCAGTAGCTAGAACTCTGTATATGAAAATGCTGCACTTCTCTGCCATGTAGCTAGCTCTCTCTATATGGACACGTTGGACTCATCTGCCATGTAGCTAGAACTCTGTATATGGAAATGTTGCACTACTCTGCCATGTAGCTAGCTCTCTGTATATGGATATGTTGGAGTCATCTGCCATGTAGCTAAAACTCTCTTTAGGGACATATTGCACTACTCTGCCATGTAGGTAGCTCTCAGTATATGGACATTTTGGACTCTTCTGCCATGTAGATATCTCTCTGTACAAGGATATGTTGGAATGATCTGCCATGTAGATAGCTCTCTATATATGAACATACTGGACTCGTCAGCCATGTAGCGTCCTTTCTGATGTATGAACATGTTGGACTCATCTGCCTTGTAGCTAATCCTCTGTATATACATATGTTGGAATCATCGAACATGTTGCTAGTTCTCAATGTATGGATAGCTGGACTCATCTGCCATGTTGCTGAAACTCTGTATATGGACATGTTTCACTACTCTGCCATGTAGCTAGCTCTTTGTATAGGGACACGTTGATATCATCTGCCATGTAGCTAGCTCTCTGTATATGGACATGTTGCATTCATCTACCATGTAGCTACCTCTCAGTATATGGACCCGTTGGAATCCTGGGCCGTGTAGCTAGAACTCTGTATATTGAAATGTTGCACTACTCTCCCATGTAGCTAACCCTCTGTATATGGACATGTTGGACTTATCTTCCATGTAAATATCTCTCAGTACATGGACACGTTGAAATCATGTGCCATGTAGCAAGAAATCTTTATATGGAAATGATGCACTACTTTGCCATGTAGCTAGATCTCTGTATATGAACACGTTGGCCTCATCTGCCATGTAGCAAGAACACGATATATGGAAATGTTACACTACTCTGCCATGTAGCTAAGCCCCTAAATATACACATGTTGGACTCATCTGCCAGGTATCTAACTCTCAGTATATGGACATCTTGACTCATCTGCCTTGTAGCCAGCTCTCTGTGTATGAACATGTTGGACTCATCTGACTTGTAGCTAGGCTTATAAATATTCACTTATTGTACTCATCTGCCAAGTAGCTAGCGCTCCGTATGTGGACACATTGGACTCATCTGCCATGTAGCTAGAACTCTGTATATGGAAATGTTGCACTTCTCTGCCATGTAGCTAGCTCTCTCTATATGGACAAGTTGGATTCATCTGATTTGTATCTAAAAATCTGTATATGGAAATGTTGCACTACTCTGCCTTGTAGCTAACTCTCTGTATATGGATATGTTGGACTCATGTGCCATGTAGCTAAAACTCTGTTTAGAGACATATTGCACTACTCTGCCATGCAGTTAGCTCTCAGTATATGGACATTTTGGACTCATCTGCCATGTAGACATCTCTCTGTACAAGGATATGTTGGAATGATCTGCCATGTAAGTAGCTCTCTCTATATGAACATACTGGACTCATCAGCCATGTAGCGACCTTTCTGTGTATGAACATGTTGGACTCATCTGTCTTGTAGCTAGTCCTCTATATATCCATATGTTGGAATTATCTGCTATATAGCTAGCTCTCAATGTATGGATAGTTGGACTCATCTACCATGTTGCTGGAACTCTGTATATAAACATGTTTCAGTACTCTGCCATGTAGTTAGCTCTCTGTATATGGACACATTGATATCATCTGCCATGTAGCTAGCTCTCTGTTCTTAGTACTCTGTATATGGGCATGTTGGAGTACTCTGCCATGCAGCTAGCTCTCAGTATATGGACACGTTGGACACATTTGCCATGTAGTTAGAACTCTATATATGGAAATGTTGCACTACTCTGCCATGTAGCTAGCTGTTTGTATAGGGAAATTTTGGATTCGTCTGGCTTGTAGCTACATGTGTGCATGGATATATTGAACTGATCTGCCATGTAGGCAGCTCCCTGTGTATGAACATATTTGTGTTGTCACCCATGTAGCTAGCTTTCCGTATATAGACATGTTGGACTCATCAGCCATATAGCCAGCTCTCTCTGTATGAACATGTTGGACTCATCTGCTTTGTAGTAAGTCCTCTATATATACACTTGTTGGACTCATCTGCCATGTAGATAACTCTAAGTATATGGATATATTGGACTCATCTGCCATGTAGCAAATACTCTGTATTTGGACATGTTGGACTATACTGCCATGTAGCTAGCTCTCATTATATTGACACGTTGGACTCATGTGCCATGTGCTTAGAACTGTGTATATGGAAATGTAGCACTACTCTTCCATGAAGCTGGCTCTCTGTATATGGACATTCTGTAGTCGTCTGCCATGTAGGTAGCTCTCTGTGCATGGATATGTTGGATTAATCTGACATGTAGGTATCTCTGTGTATATGAACATATATGTCGTCTTGTGTGCCATATAGTTAGTTCTCAGTATATAACCATGTTGGACTCATCAGCCATGTATCCAGCTCTCTTTGTATGAACATGTAGTACTCATCTATTTTGTAGCTTGCCCTATAAATGTACACATATTGGAAACATATTGGACTTGTCTGCTATGTTGCTAGCTCTCAGTTTATGGACATGTTGGACTCATCAGCCATGTAGAGAGCTATCTGTGTATAAACATGTTGGGCTCATCTGCCTTGTAGCTAGTTCTCTAAATATACACATGTTGGACACAAATTTCATGTAGCTACCTCTCAGTATATGGACATGTTAGACTCATCTACCAATTAGCTAGTACTCTGTATATTAGCATGTTGGATTACTTTGCCATGTAGCTTGCTCTCAGTATATGGACACGTTGGACTCATCT
>NW_006409096.1:393596-406218 GCF_000296735.1 Chrysochloris asiatica
ATTTGCTTTGGCTTCTCTACGTTGGAGAGCAAGTTTCAGAGTCTCTTCTGACATCCATCTTGATCTTTTCCTTCTTTCTTGTCTTCTCAATGACTTTTTCTCTCTTCATGTATGATATTCTTGATGTCATCCCACAACTCTTCTGGTCTTCGGTCTTCAGTGTCCAATTCATCAAATCCGTTCTTCAGATGACTTGTAGCTAGTCCTCTATTTATACACATGTTGGACTCATCTGCCATGTAGCTAACTCAGTATATGGACATGTTGGACTCATCTGCTATATAGCTAGTACACTGTAAATGGACATGTTCTATTGCTCTGACATTTATCTACCTCTCAGCATATGGACACGTTGGAGTCATTTGCCCTGTAGCTGGAACACTGTATATGGAAATGTTGCACTACTCTGCAATGTAGCTAGCTCTTTGTATATGGACATGTTGTACTCTTCTGCCATGTAGCTAAATCTCAGTGAATGGATATGTTGGACTGATCTGCCATGGAAATAGCTCTCTGTATATGTACATGTTGGACTCATCCGACATGGAGAAAGCTCTCTGTGTATGAGCATGTGGTACTCATCTGACTTGTAGCTAGTCTTCGAGATATACAAATGGTGGACTCATCTGCCATGTAGCTGACTCTCAGTATATGGACATGTTGGATGCATCGGCCATGTAGCTAGCTCCCTGTGCATGCATATGTTGGACTGATCTGCCGTGTAGGTAGTTCTCTGAATATTAACATTTAAGACTTGTCTGCCATGTAGCTAGTTCTCTGTATATGGACATGTTAAGCTCATCAGTCATGTAGCCAGCTCTCTCTGTATGAACATGTTGGATTCATCTTCCTTGTAGCTAGCCCTCTATATATATGCATGTTGGATACATCTGTCATGTAGCTCACTTTCAGTATATGGACATGTTGGACTTGTCTGCCATGTAGCTAGCACTCGGTGTATGCATATGTTGGACTGATCTGACTTGTAGGTAGTTCTCTGAATATGAACATATTGGACTCGTCTGCCATGTAGCCAGCTGTCTCTGTATGAACATGTTGGATTCATCTTCCTTGTAGCTAGCCCTCTATATGTATGCATGTTGGACACATCTGCCATGTAGCTAACTCTCAGTATATGAACATATTGAATTCAACGACCATGTAGCTACTACTCTGTATATTGACATGTTGGACTACTCATCTGCCATGTAGCTAACTCTCAGTATATGGACATGTTGGGCTCATCTGCCATGGAGCTAGAATTATGTATATGGATATGTGGCACTCCTCTGCCATGTTGCTAGCTCTGTGTATATGGTCATATTGGACTCATCTGCCATATAGCTAGCTCTCTGCATGGATATGTAGGACTGATCTGACATGTAATTATCTCTCTGAATATGAACATATTAGACTTGTCTTCCATGTAGCTAGCTCTCCGTATATGGACATGTTAGTCTCATCAGCCATGTAGCCAGCTCTCTCTGTATGAACATATTTGATTCATCTGCCGTGTAGTTAGCTCTCTCTATATAAGCATGTTGGACTCACCTGCCATGTAGCTAATTCTCAGTATATGGAAATGTTGGACTCGTCTGCCATGTACCTAGTTCTCAGTATATGAAGACGTTGGATTTATCTGCCATGTAGCTAGAAATCTGTATATGGAAATGTTGCATTGCTCTGCCATGTATCTAGCTCACTCTTTAGGGACATTTTGGATTTGTCTGCAATGTAACTATCTCTCAGCATATAAACAAGTTGGCTCATCAGCCATGTAGCCAGCACTCTCTGTATGAACATGTTGGACTTGTCTGCCTTGTAAGTACCCCTCTAAATATACACATGTTGAGCTCATCTGCCTTGTAGCTTACTCTCAGTATATGGACACGTTGAAATCATCTGCCATGTAGCTTGACCTCTATATATGGAAATGTTGCACTACTCTGCCATGTAGCTAACACTATGTGTATGGACACTTTGGACTCGTCTGTCATGTAGCCAGCTCTCTGTATATGGACATGTTGGACTCATCTGCCATACAGCCAGATCTCTGTGTATGAACATGTTGGACTTGTGTGCCATGTAGCTAGCTCTCTGTTTATCGATATGTTGGAATCATCAGCCATACAGCCAGATCTCTGTGTATGAACATGTTGGACTCATCTGCCTTGTAGCCAGCTCTCTGTATATGGACATGTTGGACTCATCTGCCATGTAGCTAGATCTCTGAATATGGAAATGTTGCACTACTCTGTATATACATAAGTTGGACTATTCTGCCATGTAGGTAGCTGTCAAAATATGGACACGTTGAAGTCATCTGCCATGTAGCTAGGTCTCCATATATGGAAATGTTGCACTACTCTGCCATGTAGCTGTCGCTCTGTGTATGGACATTTTGGACTTGTCTGCATGTAGCTAGCTCTCTGTGCATTAATGTGTTCAACTTATCTGCCATGTAGGTAGCTCTCTGTATATGAACATGTTGTACATGTGTAACATGTAGCTAGCTCTCTGTATATGGATATTTTTGACTCATCAGCCAGGTAGCCAGCTCTCTGTGTTTGAACATATTGGACTTGTCTGCCCTGTAGCTAGCTCTCTGTATATGGACATGTTGGACTCATCTGCCATGTAGCCAACTCTCAGTAAATGGACATGTTGGTCTCATCTACCATGTAGCTAGTACTCTGTATATGGACATGTCGGACTACTCTGCCATGTAGCTAGCTCTCAGTATATGGACACATTTGACTCATCTGCCATAGATCTAGAACTCTGTATACATAAATGTTGCACTACTCTGCCATGTAGCTGTCTCTCTGTATATGGACAATTTGGAATTGTCTGCCATTTAGCTAGTTCTCTGTGCATGGATATGTTGGACTGCTCTGCCAGGTAGGTAGCTCTCTGTATATGAACATATTGGACAAGCCTGCCATGTAGCCAGGTCTCAGTGTAGGAACATGATGGACTAATCTGCCATGTAGCTAGGTCTTTGTATATGGAAATGTTGTGCTACTCTGCCATGTAGCTAGCTCTATGCATAGGGATAATTTGGACTTGTCTGCCATGTAGCTAGATCTCTGTGCATAGAAAGGTTGGTTGATCTGCCATGTAGGTAGCTCTCTGTATATGAACATATTGGACTTCTCTGCCATGGGCCAAGCTCTCAGTATATGGACATGTTGGACTCATCAACCATGTAGGCAACTCTCCCTGTATGAACATGTTGGAGTATTCTCCCTTGTTATTAGCCTGCTATATGTACACCTGTTGGACCCAACAGCCATGTAGCTTACTCTCAATATATGGACATGTTGGTCTCATCAGCCATGTAGCCAGCTCTCTCTCTACGAACATTATTTAATCATCTGCCTTGTAGCTTTTCCTCTACATATACACATTTTGGATTCTTCTGCCATGTAGATAACTCTTAATACATGGACGTGTTGGACTCATCTGCCTTGTAGCTAGTATTATGAATATGGACATGTTGGACTACTCTGGCATGTAGTTATCTCTCAGAATATGTACATGTTGGACTAATCTGTCATGTAACTAGAACTCTGTGTATGTAAATGTATCACTGCTCTGCCACATATCTAGCTCACTCAATAGGGACATTTTTGACTTTTCTGCCATGTAGCTAGCTCTCTGTATATGAACATGTTGGATTCATCAGCCATGTAGCTAGCTCTCTCTTTATAAACATGTTGGACTCATCTGCCATGTAACTAATTCTCAGTATATGGACATGTGGGACTCATCTAACATGTAGCTACTACTCTGTATATGGACATGTCGGAGTACTCTGCCATGTACCTAGCTCTCATTACATGGACATGTTGGACACATCTGCCAAGTAGCTAGATCTCTGTATAAGGAAATGTTGCACTACTCTGCCATGTAGCTAGCTCTCTGTATACAGACATTTTGGACTCATCTAACATGTGGCTAACTCTCTATATGAACATATTTGTCTTGTCTGCATTGTAGCTAGCTTTCAGTATATGGACATGTTGACTCATCAGCCATGGAGCCAGCTCTCTCTGTATGAACACGTTGGACTCATCTGCATTGTAGCTATCCCTCTAAATATACACATTTTGGGCCCATCTGCCATGTAGCTAACTTTCAGTATATGGACACGTTGGAATAATCTGTTATGTAGATTGAACTCTGTATATGGAAATATTGCCCAACTCTGCCATGTAGCTAACACTCTGTATATGGACATTTTGGACTCGTCTGTCATGTAGCCAGATCTCTGTGCATGGATATGTTGGACTGATCTACCATGTAGTTAGCTCTCTGTATATGAACATATTGGACTTGTCTGCCATGTAGCTAGATCTCTGTATATGGACATGTTGGACTCATCTGCCATGTAGATAGGTCTCTGAATAGAGAAATGTTGTACCACTCTTCCATGTAGTTAGCTTTCTGCATATGGATATTTTGGAGTTATCTGCCATGTATGTAGCTCCTCTAAATGAAAATATTGGTCTTGTTTGCCTTTTAGCTCGTCCTCTATATATGCACATTGGACTCATCTGTCAAATAGCTAACTGTCAGTGTATTGACATGATGGTCTCATCTGCCATGTAGTTAGTACTCTCTATATGGACAAGTTGGACTACTCTGCCATGTAGCTAGCTCTCAGTATATGGACACGTTGGACTCATCTGCCATGTAGCTATTACTCTGTATATGGAAATGTTGCACTACATTACCATGTAGCTAGCTCTCTCTATAAGGACATTTTGGACTCATCGGCCATGTGGCTAGCTCTCCATACATGATTATGTCAGATTGATCTGTCATGTAGGTAGCTATCTGTATATGAACATATTGGACTTGTATGCCATGTAGCTAGCTCTGAGGATATGAACATATTGGACTTGTATGCCATGTAGCTAGCTCTGAGGATATGAACATGTTGGACTCAACTGCCATGTAGACAGCTCTCTGTGTATGAACATGTTGGACTCATCTGCCTCATAGCTAGCCCTCTAAATATGCACATGTTAGAATCATCTGTCATGTAGCTCCCTCTCAGTATATGGTCATTTTGGACTCATCTTCCATGTACCTAGTACTCTGTATATACATATGTTGGTCTAGTCTGCCATGTAGCTGACTCTCAGTATATGGACACTTTGAACTCATCTGTCATGTAGCAAGAACTCTGTATATGGAAATGTTGCACTCCTCTACCATGTAGCTGTCTCTCTGTATATGGATATTTAGGACTCGTGTGAATGTAGCTAGCTCTCTGTGCAGTGATATGTTGGAATGATTTGCCATGTAGGTAGCTCTCTGTATATGACCATATTGGACTTGCCTAACATGTAGTTTGCTCTCTGTATATAGACATGTTGAACTCATCTGCCATGTATCTAACTCTCATTATATGGACATGTTGGTCTCATCTACCATGTAGCTAGTATTCTGTCTATGGACATGTTGGACTAATCTGCCATGTAGCTAGAACTCTATATGTTGAAATGTTACACTACTCTAACATATAGCTAGCTCACTTTATATGGACATTTTGGACTCGTCTGCCATATGGCTAGCTCTGTATACATGGATATGTTCAAATGATCTCCCATGTAGGTACGTATCTACATATGAACATATTGAACTTGTCTGCAATGTAGCTAGATCTGAGGATATGGACATGTTGAACTCATCAGCCATGTAGTTATCTCTCTGTGTATGAATATGTTGGACTCATTCTGCCTTGTAGGTAGCCTTCTAAATATACACATGTTGGACTCATCTGCCATGTAGCTATCTCTCAGTAAATGGACATGTTGAATTCATCAGCCATGCAGCCAGCTCTCTGTGTATGAACATGTTGGCCTCATTCTGCCCTGTAGGTAACACTCTAAATATACACATGTTTGACTCATATTGCATGAAGCTCACTCTCAGGATATGGATATGTTCGTCTAATCTGCCATGTACTAGAACACTGTATATGGACATATTGGAATACTCTCCCATGTAGCTAACTCTCAGTATATCGACATGTTGGGCTCATCTATCTTGTAGCTAGCCCTCTACATAAACACATGTTGGACTCATCAGCCATGTATCTAGCTCTCACTATATGGACATGTTGGACTCATCTGCTATGTAGCTAGTACTCTGTGTATGGACATGTTGAACTATTCGGCCATGTAGTTTTCTCTCAGTATTTGGACATGTTGGACTCATCTGCCATGTAGCTAGAACGCTGTACATGTACAGAGTACTGTCATGTAGTTAGCTTTCTGTATATGGACATGTTGGACTCATCTGCCATGTAGCTAGAACTCTGTATATGGAAAGGTTGCATTATTCTGCAATGTAGCTAGCTCTCTGTATATGGACGTGTTGGACTCATCAGCCATGGAGACAGCTCTCTGTGAATGAACATGTGGAACTCTTCTGCCTTGTAGCTAGTCCTCTATATATACATATGTTGGACACATCCTATTTGGCTAACTGTAAGTATATGGACATATTGGACTCATCTGCATGCTGTATGTGGACATGTTGGACTACTCTGCCATGTAGCTAGCTCTTAGTATATGGACACATTGTACTCATCTGTCATGTAGCTAGAACTCTTTATATGCAAATGTTGCAATACTCTGCCATGTAGCTAGCTCATGTAATATGGACATATTGGACTTGTCTGAGATGTAGCTAGCTCTGTGTACATGGATATGTTGGACTGATCTGTAATATTGGTACTCTCTGTATATGAGCATATTCGACTTGTCTGCCATTTAGCTAGGTCTCTGTATATGGACATGTTGGACTCATCAGCCATGTAGCCTGTTTTCTCTGTATGAACATGTTGGACTTATTTGACTTGCAGCTAGTCCTCTATATAAAATCATGTTGGACTCATCTGCCATGTAGCTAGTACTCTGTATGTGGACATGTTGGACTACTCTGCCGTGTAGCTTGCTCTCAGTATTTGGACACGTTAGACTCATCTGCCATGTAGCTATAACTCTGTATATGGAAATGTTGCACTACTCTGCCATGTAGATAGCTCTCTGTATATAAACATTTTGGACTCATCTGCCATGTAGCTAGCTGTCTATGCATAGATATGTTGGACTGATCTGCCATGTTGGTAGCTCTCTTTATGTGAAAACACTGGTCTTGTCTGCCATAGAGCTAGCTCTCAATAAATGGACATGTTGGCCTCATTAGCCATGTAGATGGTTCTCTGTGTATGAACATGCTGGACTCATCTGACTTTTAGCTAGTCCTCTATATATACACATGTTGGACTCATCTGCCTTGTAGCTAGTACTCTGTATATGAACATGTTGAACTACTCTGCCATGTAGCTACCTCTCAGTATATGGACATGTTGCACTAATCTACCTTGTAGCTAGCCCTCTATATATACACATGTTGGATTCATCAGACATGTAGTTAGCTCTTAGTATATGAACATGTTATACTGATCTGCCATGTAGCTAGTACACTGTATATGGACATGTTGAATTACTGTGTCATGTAGCTAGCTGTCTGTATATGGACATGTTGTACTCATCTGCCTTGTAGCTAGAACTCTGTATATGGAAAGGTTACACTACTCTGCCATGTAGCTAGAACTCTGTATACGGACACGTTGGACTCATCAGCCATGTAGACAGCTCTCTCTATATAAACATGTAGAACTCATCTGCCTTGTAGCTAGTCTACTATATATATACATGTTGGACTAATCTGCCATGTGCCTGTCAGTATAAGGACATGTTGGACTCATCTGCATTTAGCTAGTATGCTGTATATGGATATGTAGGACTACTCTGCCATGTAGCTAGCTCTCAGTATATGGACACGTTTCACTCATGTACCATGTAGCTAGAACTCTGTATATGGAAATGTTGCACTACTCTACAAAGTAGCTAGCTCTGTGTATATGGACATTTTGGACTCGTGTGCATGGATATGTGGCAATAATCTGCCATATAGGTAGTTCTCTGTATATGAACATATTAGACTTGTCTGCCCTGTTGCTAGATCTCTGTATATGGACATGTTGGACTCATCATCCATGTAGACTGTTCTCTGTGTATGAACATGTTGTACTCATCTGCCTTGTAGCTTGCCCCATAATTGTACACATGTTGGTCTTTTCTGCCACGTAGCTAGTCCTCTGTATATGGGCATGTTGGAATGCTCTGCCACGTAGGTAGCTCTCTGTATATGAACATATTGGAATCGTCTGCCATGTAGCTAGCTCACTGTATATGGACATGTTGGACTCATCAGCCATGTAGCCAGCTCTCTCTGCATGAACATGTTGGAATCATCTGGCTTTTAGCTGGTTTTCTATATATACACATGTTGGACTCATCAGCCATGTAGCCAGCTCTCTCTGTATGAACAGGTTGGACTTATCTGCCTTGTAGCTAGTCCTCTATATATACACATGTTTAACTCATCTGCCATGTAGCTAACTCTCAGTATATGTACATGTTGGACTCATGCCCATGTAGCTAGTACACTGTATATGGACATGATGGCCTCCTCTGCGATGTAGTGAGCTCTCATATATTGACAAGTTGGACTCATCTGCCATGTAGATAGGACTCTGTATATGGAAATGCAGCACTACTCTGACATGTAGCTAAATCTCTGTATATGGACATGTTGAACTCGTCTGCCCTGTAGCTTGCTCTTTATGCATGGATATGTTGGACTGATCTGCCATGTAGATAGCTCAATACATTGGAACATATTGGACTTGTCTGCCATGTAGGTAGCTCTCAGTATATGGACATGTTGGATTCATCAGCCATGTAGCTAACTCTCTGTATATGGACATGTTGGAATCATCTGCCATGTAGCTTGTACTCTGTATATGGTCACGTTGCACTAATATGACAAGTACCTAGCTCTCAGTATTGAACACGTTAGACTCATCTGCCATGTAGCTAAAACTCTGTATATGGAAATGATGCACTACTCTTCCATGTAGCTAGCTCTCTATATATGGAGACTAGCTACAAGGCAGATGCATACAACATGCTCATACAGAGAGAGCTGGCTACATGGCTGATAAGTCCAAAAAGTCCATATACAGAGAGCTAGCGAAATGGCAGAATAGTCTAATATCTCCATATACAGAGAGGTCTCTATATGGCAGATCAGTTCAACATATCCATGCACAGAGAACTAACTACATGCACACGAGTCCACAATGTCCATATACAGAGAGCTAGCTACATGGCAGAGTAGTGCAACATTTCGATATACAGAGATCTAACATGAACATGTCTTCCATGTAGCTATCTCTGTGTACAAGGATATGTTGGACTGATCTGCCATGTAGGTAGCTCTCTGTATATGAACCTATTGGACTTGTCTGCCATGTACCTAGCTCTCAGTATAAGGACATGTTGGTCTCATGAGCCACGTAGCCAGCTCTTTATGTATGATCATGTTGGATTCATCTGCCTTGTAGCTACTCCTCTATATATGCACATGTTGAATTCTTCTGCCATTTATCTAACTCTCAATATGTGGTCGTGTTGGACTCATTTGCCATGTAGCTAGTACTCTGTATATGGACATGTTGGACTACGCTGTCATGTAGCTAGTCCCAGGATACGAACACGTTGAACTCATCTGCCATGTAGCTAGAACAATGTATATGGAAATGTAGCACTACTCTGCCATGCAGCTAGCTCTCTGTATATGGACATTTTGAACTCTTCTCCCATGTAGATAACTCTCTGTTCATGAATATGTTGGACTTATCAGCCATATAGGTAGTTGTCTGTATATGAACATATTGGACTTGTCTGTCCTGTAGCTAACTCAGTGTATGGACATGTTGGAATCATCTGCCATTTAGCTTGTACTCTGGATATGGACATGTTGGACTACTCTGCCATATAGTTAACTCTCAGTATATGGATATTTTGGACTCGTCTGCCATGTAGCTAGCTCTCTGTGCATGTACATGTTGAACTGAACTGCCATGTAGGTATCTCTCTGTATGTGAACATATTGGACCTCTCTGCCATGTAGGTAGCTCTCAGTATATGGACATGTTGGACTCATCGGCCATGTAGCCAGCCCTCTGTGTATGAACATGTAGGGCTCATCTGCCTTGTAGGTAGTCCTCTAAATTTACCAATGTTGGACTCATCTGTCATGTAGCTAACTCTCAGTATATAGACACCTTGGACTCATATGCCATGTAGGTAGATCTCTGTATATGGAAATGTTGCACTGTTCTTCCATGTAGCTGGCTCTCTGTATATGGACATTTTTGACTCGTCTGACATATAGCTAGCTCTCTGTGCATGGATATGTTGGACTTATTTGCCATGTAGGTAGTTCTCTGTATATGAATATATTCTACCTATCTGCCATGTAGCTAGCTCTCCATATGGACATGTTGGACTCATCAGCCATATAGCCATCTCTCTCTGTATGAACATTTTGGACTCATCTGTGATTTAGCTAGACTCCTATATATACACAAGTTGGACTCATCTGTCTTGTAGCTAACACTTAGTATATGGACATATTGGATTCATCTACCATGTAACTAATACTCTTTATATGGACACGTTGGACTACTCTGCCATATATCTAGAACTCTATATATGGAAATGTTGCACTACACTGCCATGCAGCTAACTCTCTGTATATGGACATTTTGGACTCGTTTGCATGTAGCTAGCTCTCTGTGCATGGATATGTTGGACTGATCTGCCATGTAGATATCCCTCTGTATATGAACATGTTGTACTTGTCTGCCATGTAACTAGCTCTCTGTATATGGACATGTTGAACTCATCAGCCATGTAGCCATCTTTCTCTGTATGAACATGTTGCACTCATCTGCCTTGTAGCTAGAACCCTATATATACACAAGATGGACTCATCTATCTTTTAGCTAACTCCCCGTATATGGACATGTTGGAGTCATCTACCATGTAGCTAGTACTCTTTATATGGACATGTTGGACTCATATGCCGTGTAGCTAGCTCTATGTATATGAATATATTGGAGTACTCTGCTATGTACTTAGCTCTCAGTATATGGACAAGTTGGACTCATCAGACATGTAACCAGCTCTCTGTGTATGAACATGTTGGGCTCATCTGCCTTGTAGGTAGTCCACTAAATATACACATGTTGGACTCATCTTCCATGGCTAACTCTCAGTATATGGACATGTTGGACTCATCTGCCATGTAGCTAGTACACTAAATATGCACACATTTGAGTACTCTGCCATTAAGCTAGCTCTCATTATATGGACACGTTGGACTCATATGTCATGTAGCTATAACTCTGTATATGGAAATGTTGCTAGCTTTTTGTATAAGTCATGTAGCTAGCTTTCTGTATATGGACATTTTGGACTTGTCTCCCATGTAGCTAGCTCTCTGTGGATGGATATGTTGGACTAATCTGCCATGTAGGTATTTCTCTGTATATGAACATATTGGACTTGACTGCCATTTTTCTTGCTCTCTGTATATGGGCATAAGGGACTCATCAACCATGAAGGCAGCTCTCTCTGTATGAACATGTTGAAATCATGTGCCTTGTATCTAGTTTTCTATATATACACATGTTGGACTCTACTGACATGTAGCTATCTCTCAGTAATGGACATATTGGTCTCATCTGCCATGTAGCTAGTACTCTGAATATGGACATGTTGGACTACTCTACCATGTAGCTTGCTCTCTCTGCATGGATATGTTGGACTTATTTGCCATGTAAGTAACTCTCTGTATTTGAACATATTATACTTGGCTGCCATATAGCTAGCTCTCTATATATGGACATGTGGGACTCATCAGACATGTAATCAGCTTTCTCCATATATACATATTGAACTCATCTGCCTTGTTTCTATTCCTCTGTATATACACATGTTGGACTCATCAGATGTGTATCCAGCTCTCTCTGTATGAACATGTTTGAATCATCTACCTTGTAGTTACTCCTCTATATATACACATGTTGGACTCATGTGCCATGTAGCTAGTACTCTGTATATAGACATGTTGGACTACTCTGCCATGTAGCTAGCTCTCAGTATATGAACACATTGGTCTCATCTGCCATGTCATTAGAATTCTGTATATGGAAATGTAGCACTACTCTGCCATGCAGCTAGCTCTCTGTATATGGACATTTTGGAGTCGTCGGCCGTGTAGCTAGCTGTCTGTGCATGGATATGTTGGACTGATCTGCTATGTAGTTAGCTCTCTGTATATGAACATATTGGACTGGTCTGCCATGTAGCTAGCTCTCTGTATATGGACATGTTGGATTCAACAGCCCTGTAGCCAGCTCTGTATGAACATGTTGCACTCATTTGCCTTGTATCTTTCCCTATAAATATCCACATGTTGGACTCATCTGCCATATAGGTAATTTTCAGTATATGGACATGTTAGACTCATTTGTTATGTACCTAGTACTCTGTATATGGATATGTGGGGCTACTCTGCCATGTAGCTCTATGTAGCTAGATCTGTCATGTAGCTAGATCTGAGTATATGGACACGTTGGACTCATCAGACATGTAGCTAGACCTCTGTATATGGACATGTTGGA
>NW_006409096.1:407868-412154 GCF_000296735.1 Chrysochloris asiatica
TCTGTATATGGAAATGTTGCACTACTCTGCCACATAGCTAACTCTCTGTGAATGGATATGTTGGACTGTTCTGCTATGTAAGTAACTCTCTGTATATGAACATAGTAAATTTGTCTGCCATGTAGCTAGCTCTCAGTATATGGACATGTAGGACTCAACAGCCATTTGTCTCTGTATGAACATGTTGCACTCATCTGCCTTGTAGCTAGCTCTCTAAATATACACATGTTTGACTCATCTGCCACGTAGCTAACTCTCAGTATATGGACATGTTTGACTCATCTGCCATGTAGCTAGTACTCTGTATATGGACATGTTTGACTACTCTGCCGTGTAGCCTGCTTTCAGTATATGGACAAGTTGGACTCAAATGCCATGTAGCTAGAACTCTGTATATAGAAATTTGGCACTATTCTGCCATGTAGCTCGCTATCTGTATATGAATATTTTGGATGGATCTGCCATGTAACTAGCTCTCTGTGCATGGATATGTTGTAGTGATCTGCCATATAAGTAGCTCTCTGTATAAAACATATTGGACTTTTCTGTCATGTAGCTAACTCTCTGAATACGTACATGTGGGACTCAACAGCCATGTAGCCAGCTCTCTCTCAATGAACATGTTGGACTCATCTGCCTTCTTGCTAGTCCTCTGTATATACACATGTTGGACTCAGCAGCCATATATCCAGCCCTCTGTATGAACGTGGTGGACTCATCTGTCTTGTAGCTAATCCTCTGAATATACACATGTTGGACTCATCTGCCATGTAGCTAGCTCTCGGTATATGGACATGTTGGACTCATCTGCCATGTATATTGTGCTCTGTATATCGACATGTTGCACTACTCTGCCATGCAGCATGCTCTCTGTATATGGACATTTTGGACTGATCTGCCATGTAGCAAGCTCTCTGTTCACGGATATGTTGGACTGATCTGCCATGTAGGTAGCTCTCTGTATATGAACATATTGGACTTATCTGCCATATAGCTAGCTCTGTGTATATGAACATGTTGGACTCATCAGGCATGCAGCTAGCTCTCTCTGTATGAACATGTTGGACTCATCTGCCTCGTAGCTAGTCATCTATATATACACATGTTGGATTAAACAGTCATGTAGCCAGGTCTCTCTATATGAACATATTGGACTCATCTGCCTTGTAGCTAGTCCTCTATATATATACACATGCTGGATTCATCTGCCATGTAGCTAACTCTCAGTATATGGACATGTTGGAGTCATCTGCCATGTAGCTAGAACTCTGTATATGAAAATGTTGGACTACTCTGCCATGTAGCTAGTTCTCTCTATATGGAGATTTTGGACTCATCTGCCATGTAGCTTTCTCTCTGTACCTGGATAAGTTTGACTGATCTGTCATGTAGTAGCTCTCTGTATATGAACATATTGGACTTGTCTGGCATATAGCTAGCTCTCAGTATATGGACATGTTGGACTCATCAGCCATGTAGTCAGCGCTCACTGTCTGAACATGTTGAACTCATTTTCCTTGTAGCTAGTCCTCTATATATACACATGTTGAACTCATCTGCAATGTACCTAACTCTCAGTATATGTACCTGTTGGACTACTCTGCCATGTAGCTAGATCTCAGTATATGGACATGTTGGACTCATCTGACATGCAGCTAGAACTCTGTATATGAAAATGTTGCACTACTGTGCCATGTATTTAGCTCTCTGTATATGGACATGTTGGACTCATCTGCCGTGGAGCAAGAACTATGTATATGGAAATGTTGTACTACTCTGACATGTAGCTAGTTCAGTGTACATGGATATGTTGGACTGATCTGCCATATAGGTAGTTCTCTGTTCATGAACATATTGGTCTTGTCTGCCATTTAGCTATCTCTCAGTATATGCACATGTTGGACTCATCAGCCATGTAGCCAGCTGTGTGTGTATGAACATGTTGGATTTTTCTGCCTTGTTACGAGCCCTCTAAATATACACATATTGGACTACTCTGCCATGTAGCTAGCTCTCAGTATATGGACACGTTTGACTCATCTGCCATGTAGCTAAAACTCAGTATATGAAATGTTGCCATAGTTTGCCTAGCAGCTACCTCTCTGTATATGGACATTTTTTACTTGTCTGCCATGTAGCTACCTCTCTGTACATGGATATGTTGGCCTGATCTGATATGTAGGTTGCTCACTGTATATGAAGATATTGGACTCATCTGCCTGTAGCGAAATCTCAGTATATGGACATGTTGGACTCATCTGCCATGTAGCTAGTACTCTGTATATGGACATGTTGGACTACTCTGCCATTTAGCTAGCTCTCAGTATAAGCACACGTTGGACTCATCTGCCATGTAGCTAGAATACTGTATATGGAAATGTTGCACTACTCTGCCATGTAGCTAACTCTCTGTATATGGACACATTGTACTCATCTGCCATGTAGCTAGAAGTCTGTATATGCATATGTTGCACTACTTTGCCATGTGGCTAGCTCTCTGTATATATACACGTTGGACTCATCAGCCATGTATCTAGAACACTGTATATGGAAATGTTGCATTACTCTGCCTTATAGCTATCTCGCTATATATGGACATTTTGGACTCATTTGACATGCAGCTTGCTCTCTGTACATGGATATGTTGGACTAATCTGCTATGCAGGTATTCTATGTATATGAATACATTGGACTTCTCTGCCATATAGCTAGCCCTCTAAATGTACACATGCTGCACTCATCTGCCGCGGAGCTAACTCCCCATATATGGATATGTTGAACTCATCTGCCATGTAGCTAAAACTCTGTATATGGAAATGTTGCACTATTCTGCAACGAGTAGCTAACTCACAGTATATGGACATGTTGAACTCATCATCCATGTAGCTAGAACTCTGTATATGGAAATGTTGCACTACTCTGTGATGTAACAAATTCTCTGGATATGGATATTTTGGACTTGTCGGCCATGTCGCTAGACTTCTGTACATGGATATGTTGGACTGATCTGCTATGTAGATAGCTCTCTGTATACGAAGATATTGGATTTGTCTGCCATGTTGTTGGCTATAAATATATGGACATGTTGGACTCATTAGCCATGTAGCAAGCTCTCTGTTTGTGAATATGTTGGACTCATCTGCCTTGTAGCTAGCTCTCTAAATATACACATGTTGGAATCATCTGCCATGTATATGGACATGTTGGACTCATCTGCCATGTAGTTAGTACTCTGTATATGGACATGGTTGACTACTCTGCCATGTAGCCTGCTTTCTGTATATGGACACACTGGACTTATGTGCCATGTAGCTAGAAGGCTGCATATGCAAATTTTGCATTATTCTTCCATGTAACTTGCTCTGTTTATGGATATTTTGGAGTCGTCTGCCATGTAGCTATTTCTCTGTGCATGGATATGTTGTACTGATCTGCCATATTAGTAGCTCTCTGTATATGAGTTTATTGGACTTTTCAACCACGTAGTTAGCTTTCTGTATACGAACATGTGGGACTCATCATCCATGTAGCCAGCTCTCTCCATATGAACATGTGGGGCGCCTCTGCCTTGTAGCTAGCCCTCGATATATAAACATGTTGGACTCATCAACCATTTAGCCAGCTCTCTCTGTTTGAACATATTGGACTCATCTGCCTTATAGCTAGTCCTCTAAATATACACATGTTGAACTCATCTGCCATGTAGCTAACTTTCAGTATACGGACAAGTTGGACTCATCTTCCATGTAGCTAGTACTCTGTATATGGACATGTTGGACTCATCAGCCATGCAGAGAGCTCTCTCTGTATGAACATGATGGACTCATCTGCCTTGTAGCTAGTCTTCAATATATACACACATTGTACTAATCAGCCATGTATCCAGGTCTGTCTGTATGAAGATGTTGGTCTCATCTGCCTTGTAGTTAGTCCTCTATATATACGCATGTTGGATTCCTCTTCCATATACCTAAATCTCAGTATATGGACATGTTTGACGTATCTGCCATGTAGCTAATACTATGTATATGTACATGTTGGACTATGCCATCTAGCTAGCTCTCAGTATATGGAAATAAGAGATTCATCAGCCATGAAGCCAACTCTTTCTGTGTGAACATGTTGGACTCATCAGACTTTTATCTACTCCTGTATATATACACATGCCAGACTCTTTTGCCATGTAGCTAGCTCTCAGTATATGAACATGCTGGACTAATCTGCCATGTAGCTAGAACTCTGTATATGAAAATGTTGGACTACTCTGCCATGTACCTTGGTCATTC
>NW_006409096.1:420865-421922 GCF_000296735.1 Chrysochloris asiatica
TCTCTTTGTATGAACTTGTTGGACTCATCTGACTTGTGCCGAGCCCTCTAAAAATACACATGTTGGACTCATCTACCATGTAGATAACTCTCAGTATATGGACATAATGGATACATCTGCCATGTAGCTAGTACTCTGTATATGGATATGTTGGACTACTCTGCCATTTAGTTACCTCTCAGTATATGCACGCATTGGACTCATCTGCCATGTAGCTAGAACTCTGTATATGGAATTGTTGTACTACTCTGCCATGTAGCTGGCTCACTGTATATGGACACGTTGGACTCATCTGCCATGTAGTTAGAACTCTACATATGGAAATGTTTCACTACTCTACCATGTAGCTAGCTCTCTGAATATGGACATTTTGGACTCCTCTGCCAGGTAGCTAGCTCTCTTTACATGATTATGTTGGGCAGATCTGCTATGTAGGTAGCTCTCTGTATAAGAAGATATTGGATTTGTATGCTATGTAGCTAGCCCTCTAAATACACATATTGGATTCATCTACCATGTAGCTGACTCTCAGTATATGGACATGTTGGATTTATCTGCCATGTAGCCAGCTCTCTGTTAATTAACATGTTGGTCTCATCCACCCTGTAGCTAGCCATTTAAATATACAAATTTTGGACTCATGTGCCATGTAGCAAGCTCTTAGTATAAGCACACATTGGAATCATCTGCCATGTAGCTAGAACTCTGTATATGGACTCATTAGCCTAATCTGCCATGTATCCAGAACTCTGTATATTGAAATGTTGCACTACTCTGCCATGTAGCTAACTCCTTGTATATGGACACGTTGGCCTCATCTGCCATTTAGCTAGAACTCTGTATATGGAAATGTTGCAATACTCTGCAACGTAGTTAGCTCTCTGTATATGGACTTGTTGGACTCTTCTACCATGTAGCTAGAACAGTGTATATGGAACTGTTGCACTACTATGCTATGTAGCTAGCCCTCTAAATACACATATTGGATTCATCTGCGACATAGCTGACTCTCAGTATATGGACATGTTGGATTCATGTGCCATGTAGCCAGCTCTCT
>NW_006409096.1:422302-426773 GCF_000296735.1 Chrysochloris asiatica
ACTTGTCTGCCATGTAGCTAGGTCTCTGTACATGGATATGTTGGACTGATCTGCCATGTAGGTAGCTCTCTGTATATGAATCTATTGGACTTGTCTGCCATATAGCTAGCTCTCAGTATAAGGACATGTTGGACTCATCAGCCATGTAGCCAGCTCTCTGCGTATGAATATGCTGGACTAATCTGCCTTGTAGCTAGCCCTGTAAAGGTACACATGTTGTACTCATCGGGCATGTAGCTAACTCTCAGTATATGAACATGTTGGACTCATCTGCCATGTAGCTAGAACTCTGTATATGGAAATGTTGCACTACCATGTAGCGAGTTTTGTATACATGGATATGTTGGACTGATCTGCCATGTAGACAGCTCTCTGTACATGAACATTTTTGTCTTGTTTGTCATGTCGCTAGCTCTCAATATATAGATATGCTGGACTCATTAGCCATGTAGCCAGCTGTCTGTGTATGAACATGTTCATTCATCTGCCTTTTACCGAGCCCTCTAATTATACACATGTTGGACACATGTCCATGTAATTAACTCTCCATTTATAGACATATGGGACAAATCTGCCATGTCGCTAGAACTCTGTATATGGAAATGTTGTACTACTCTACCATGTAGTTATCTCACTGTATATGGACATCTTGGACTCATCTGTCATGTTGCTATCTCTTTGTAAATGGATATGTTGGACTGATCTGCAATGTAGGTATTTTCTGTATATGAGCAAATTGGACTTCTCTACCATGAAGCTAGAGCTCATCTGTCTTGTAGTTAATCCTCTCTATATACATATGTTGGACTCATCTGCCGTGTAGCTAACTCTTAATATATGGACAAGTTGAACTCATCTGCCAGGTAGCTAGAACTCTGTATATGGACATGTTCGACTACTCTGTCATGAAGCTAGCTCTCAGTATATGGAAACGTTGGACTCATCTGCCATGTATCCAGAACTCTGAATATTGAAATGTTGCACTACTCTGCCATGTAGTTAGTTTTCTGTATAAGGACATGTTAGACTCATCTGTCATGTATCCAGAACTCTGTATATTGAAATGTTGCACTACTCTGCCATGTAGCTAGCTGTCTGTATATGGACATTTTGGACTCATCTGTCATGTAGCTAGCTCTCTGTTTATGGATATGTAGGATTGATCTCCTATGCAGCTTGGTCTCTGTATATGAAGATATGGGACTCATCGTCCATGTAGCTAACTCTCTGTATGTGGACATGTTGGACTCATCTGCCATGTAGCTAGAACACTGTATATGGGAATGTTGCACTTCTCTGCCATGTAGCTAGCTCTCTGTATATGGACATGTAGGATTCTTCTGTCATGTACTTAGAACTCTGTATATGGAAATGTTGCACTATTCAGCCATGTAGCTAGCATTCTGTTTATGGACATGTTGGACTCATCTGCAATGTAACTTGAACTCTATATAGAAATGTTGCACTACTCTGCCATGTAGCTATCTCTCTGTATATGGGCATATTAGACTAGTCTGCCATGTAGCTAGCTCTCTGTACATGGATATGTTGGACTGATCTGCCATGTAGATAATTCTCTGTATATGAACAAATTTGACTTGTCTACCATGTAGCTAGCTCTCAGTTTATGGACATATTAGACTCATCAGCCATGTAGCCAGGTCTCTGTGAATGAACATGTTGAACTCATCTGCCTTGTAGCTAGTCATATATATATATATATATACATATGTTGGACTAATCTGCCATGTAGCTAGCTCTCAATATATGGACACGATGTACTCATCTGCCATGTAGCTAGAACTCTGCATATGTAAATGTTGCAGTACTCGGCCATGCAGCTAGTTCTCTGTATATGGACATGTTAGACTCATCTGCCATGTATGCAGACTAGTCTAAAATGTCCATATACAAATAGATAGCTACATGGCAAAGTGATGCAACATTTCAATATACAGAGTTCAAGATACATGACAGATGAGTCCAACAAGTGCATATACTGAGAGGTAGCTGAATGACAGAGTAGTCCAACATACCCATATACAGAGTACTAGCTGTATGGCAAATGAGTCCAACATGTACATATACGGAGAGTTAGCTTCATGGCAAATGAGTCCCATATCTTCATATGTATTGAAATGTTGCACTATTCTGCCATGTAGCTAGCTTTCTATATATGGACACGTTGGCCTCATCTGCCATGTGTCCAGAACTCTGTATATTGAAATGTTACACTACACTGCCATGTAGCTAGCGTCCTGTGTATGGACATGTTGGACTCTTCTGCCATGTAGCTAGAATTCTGTATATGGAAATGTTGCAATACTCTGCCTTGTAGCTAGCTCTCTGTATATGGACATGTTGAACACTTCTGCCATGTAGCTAGAACAGTGTATATGTAAATGTTGCACTACTCTGCCATGTAGCTGGCCCTCTGTATATTGACATTTTTGACTCGTATGTCATGTAGATAGCTCACTGTAAATGGATATGTTGGAGTGATCTGTCATGTAGTTAGTGCTCGGTATATGAACATATTGGACTTGTCTGACATGTAGCTAGCTCCCAGTATATAGACATGTTGTACTCATCAGCCATGTAGCTAGCTCTCTTTGTATGAACATGTTGGACTAATCTGCCTTGTATCGAGCCCTCTAAATACACCCATTTTGGACTCATCTGACATGCACCTAACTTTCAGTATATGGACAAAATGGACTCATCTGCCATGTGGCTAGAATCGTGTATATGGACATGTTGAATTACTCTGCCATGTATGTAGCTCTCAGTATATGGACACATTGTACTAATCTGCCATGTAGCTAGGACTCTGTATATGGAAATGTTGCAGTACTCTGCCATGTAGCAAGCTCTCAGTATATGGACATGTTAGACTCATCTGCCAGGTATCCAGAACTTTGTGTACTGAAATGTTGCACTACTCTTCCATGTAGCTAGCTCTCTGTATATGGACACGTTGGACTCATCTGCCATGTAGCTAGAACTGTGTATATGGAAATGTTGCACTATCTGCCATGTAGCTAGCTCTCTGTATATGGACATTATGGACTCGTCTGTCAAGTAGCTAACTCTCTGTTCATAGATATGTAGGCTTGATCTCCTATGTAGGTTGCTCTCTGTATATGAAGATATGGGACTCATCTGCCATGTAGCTAACTCTCTGTATATGGACACGTTGGACTCATCTGCCATGTAGCTAGACCTCTGTATATGCAAATGTTGCACTACTCTTCCATGTAGCTAGCTCTCTATATATGGACACGTTGGCCTCATCTGCCATGTATCCAGAACTCGGTATATTGAAATGTTGCACTACTCTCCCATGTAGCTAGCTCTCTTTATATGGACACGTTGGCCTCATCTGCCATTTAGCTAGAATTCTGTATATGGAAATGTTGCAATACTCTGCCATGTAGCTAGCTCTCTGTATATTGACATGTTGGACTCTTCTGCCTTGTAGCTAGAACAGTGTATATGCAAATGTTGCACTACTCTGCCATGTAGCTAGCCCTCTGTATATTGACGTTTTGGACTTATATGCCATGTAATTATCTCACTGTAAATCGATATGTTGGTGATCTGTCACGTAGTTATCGCTCTGTATATGAACATATAGGACTTGCCTACCATGAAGCTAGCGCTCAGTATATGGACATGTTGGAATCATCTCCCATGTAGATAGTATTCAGTATATGGACATTTTAGACTAGTCTGCCATGTAGGTAGCTAACTGTACATGGATAAGTTGGACTGATCTGCCAGGTAGGTAACACTCTGTATATGAACAAATTGGACTTGTCTACCATGTAGCTAGCTCTCAGTATATGGACATGTTGGACTCATCAGCCATGTAGCCAGCTCTCTATGTATGAACATGTGGGATGCATCTGCCTTGTACCGACCCCTCTAAATATACCCATGTTCGACTCATCTGCCATGTAGCTAACTCTCAGTATATGGACATAAAGGAGTCATCTGCCATGTAACTAGTATCCAGTATATGGACATGTCGGATTACTCTGCCATGTAGCTAGCTCTCATTATATGGACATGTTGTACTCATCTGCCATGTAGATAGAACTCTGTATATGGAAATGTTGCTCTACTCTGCATGTAGCTATCTCTCTCCATTTGAACATATTGGATTTGTCTGCCATGTAGCTAGCTCTCTGTACATGCATATGTTGGACTGATCTGCCACGTAGGTAGTTCTCTCTATATGAAGATATGGGACTCATCTGCGTTGTAGCTAACTCTCTGAATATGTACATGTTGGACTCAACTGCCATGTAGCTAGTACCCTGTATATGGACATTTTGGACTAGTCTGCCATGTAGCTTTCTCTCTGTATTTGGATATGTTGGACTGATCTGCCATGTAGGTAACTCTCTGTATATGAACAAATTGGACTTGTCTACCATGTAGCTAGCTCTCAGTATATGCACATGTT
>NW_006409096.1:431499-433056 GCF_000296735.1 Chrysochloris asiatica
TTACGGGAGTAGAAAGCCTCATCTTTCTCCCACAGAGCGGCTGGTAGTTTAGAACCACTGACCTTAAGGCCCGCAGCCAATTCGTAACCACTAGCCCTCTAAATATACACATGTTGGACTCATCTCCATGTAACTAACTTTCCATATATAGACATATTAGACTCATCAGCCATGTAGCTAGAACTCTTTATATGAAAATGTTACACTACTCTGCCATGTAGCTCTCTCTCTCTCTATGGACATTTTGGACTAGTCTGCCATGTAGGTATTCTCTGTATATGAACAAATTAGACTTCTCTACCATGAAGCTAGATCTCAGTATATGGACATGATGGATTCCTCTTCCTTGTAGTTAGTCGTCTATATATACATATGTTGGACTCATCAGCTGTGTAGCTAACTCTGAGTATATGGACAAGTTGGACTCATCTGCCAGATAGCGAGTACTCTGTATATGGACGTGTTGGACTACTCTGTCATGAAGCTAGCTCTCAGAATATGGACACATTGGACTCATCTGTCATGTATCCAGTACCCTGTATATTGAAATGTTGCACTACTCTGCCACGTAAGTAGTTTTCTGTATATGGACACATTGGACTCATCTGCCATGTAGCTAGAACTGTGTATATGGAAATGTTGCTCTACTCAGCCATGTAGCTAGCTATCTGTATATGGATATGTTGGACTCTTCTGCCATGTAGCTAAAAATCAATATATGGAAATATTGCACTACTGTGTCATGTAGCTAGCTCTCTGTAAATTTACATGTTGGACTCTTCTGTCATGTACTTAGAATTTAGTATATGGAAATGTTGCACTACTCGGCCATGTAACTAGTTCTCTGTATATGGACATGTTGAACTCATCTGCCATGTAACTTGAAATCTGTATATGGAAATGTTGCACTACTGTGCCATGTAGCTATATCTCTGTATATGGACATTTTGGACTAGTCTGCCATGTAGCTAAATCTCTGTATATGAACAAATTGGACTTGTTTACCACATAGCTAGCTCTCAGTATATGGACATGTTGGATTCATCAGCCATGTAGCTAGGTCTCTATGTATGAACATGTTGGACTCATATGCCTTGTAGTTAGTCCTCTATATATACATATGTTGGACTCATCTGCCGTGTAGCTAGCTCTCAGTATATGGACACGTTGTACTCATCTGCCATGTAGCTAGAACTCTGTGTATGGAAATGTTGCACTACTCTGCCATGTAGCTAGCTCTCTGAATTTGAACATATTGCATTCGTCTGCCATGTACGTAGCTCTCTCTACATGGATATGTTGGACTGATCTGCCATGTAGGTAGCTCTCTGTATATGAAGATATGGGACTTATCTGCCTTTTAGCTAACTCTCTGTATATGTACATGTTGGACTCAATTGCCATGTAGCTAGTACCCTGTATGTGGACATTTTGGACTAGTCTGTCATGTAGCTAGCTCTCTGTACATGGATATGTTGGATTGATCTACCATGTAGGTATCTCTCTGTATATGAACAAATTGGATTTCTCTACCATGTAGCTAGCTCTCAGTATATG
>NW_006409096.1:434366-434896 GCF_000296735.1 Chrysochloris asiatica
CTAGCTCTCTGTACATGGATATGTTGAACTGATTTGCCATGGAGTTAGTTCTCTGTATATGAAGATATGGGACTCATCTGACTTGTAGCTAACTCTCCATATATGTTCATGTTGGACTCATCTGCCATGTAGTTAGTACTCTGTATATGGACATGTTGGACTACTCTGAAATTTAGCCACCTCTCAGTATATGCACTCATCTACTTATCTGCCTTGTAGCTAGAACTCTGTATATGGAAATGTTGCACTACTCTGTCATGTAGCTAGCTCTCTGTACATGGATATGTTGGACAGGTCTGTTATGTAGGTAGCTCTCTTTATATGAACATATTGGACTTGTTTTCCATGTAGCTAGCTCTCGTATATGGATATGTTGGACTCATCAGCCTTGTAGCTTGAACTCTGTATGTGGAAATATTGCACTACTCTGCCATGTAGCTATCTCTCTGTATATGGACATATTGGACTTCTCTGCCATGTAGCTAGCTCTCTGTATATGGATATGTTGGACAGATCTGCTATGTAGGTAG
>NW_006409096.1:435000-435538 GCF_000296735.1 Chrysochloris asiatica
AGAAATGATCTGCCATGTAGGTAGCTCCCTGTATATGAACATATTGGACTCATCTGCCATGTAGCTAACTCTCAGTATATGGACATGTTGGACTCTGCCATGTAGCTGGTCCTCTATATATACACTTATTGGACTCATCTGCCATATAGCTGACTCTCAGTATATGGACATGTTGGACTCATCTGTATATGAACATATTGGATTTGTCTGCTATGTATCTAGTTCTCTGTATATGGACATAAGGGACTCATCAGCCATGAAGCCAACTCTCTCCGTGTGAACATGTTGGAATCATCTGCCATGAAACTAACTCAATATATGGACATGTTGGACTTATCTGCCATGAAGCTAGAACTATGTATATGAAAATCTTGAACTACTCTGCCATGTAGCTAGCTGTCTATATATGGACATTTTGGACCCGTCTGTCATGCAGCAAACTTTCTGTGTATGGATATTTTGGACTGGTCTGCCATGTAGGTAGCTCCCTGTATATGAACATATTGGACTTGTATGCCATATAACTAGCTCTCTGTGT
>NW_006409096.1:436888-438529 GCF_000296735.1 Chrysochloris asiatica
GCTCTCAGTATATGGATCTGTTGGATTTTCAACAATATAGCAAGATCTCTCTGTATGAACATGTTGGACTCATCTGCCTTATAGCTAGTCCTCTATATATACACATGTTAGTCTCATGTGTCATGTAGCTAACTCTCAGTATATGGACATGTTGGACTTATCTGCCATTAACTAATACTCTGTATGTGGACATGATGGACTACTCTGACATGTAGCTAGCTCTCAGTATATGGACACGTTGGACTCATCTGCCATGTAGCTAGAACTCTGTATATGGGATTGTTGCATTATACTTCCATAGAGCTAGCTCTCTGTATATGGATATTTTGGACTTGTCTGCCATGTAGCTAGCTCTCTGTGCATGTATATGTTGTACTGATCTTCCATTTATGTAGCTTTCTAAATATGAACATATTGGAATTAAATGCGATGTAGCTAGTTCTCTGTATATGGACATGTGGGACTCATCAGCCATGTAGCCAGCTCTCTGTAAGAACATATTCGACTCATCTGCCTTGAAGGTCGTTCTCTATATATACACATGTTGGACTCATCTGCCATGTAGCTAACTCTCAGTATATGGACATGTTGGACTTATTTGCCATGTAGTTACAACTCTGTATATGGAAATGATCCACTACTCTGCCATGTAGCTAGCACTCTGTATATGGCAATTTTGGACTGGTCTGCCATGTAGCTAGCTCTTTTTCAATGATATGTTGGACTGATCTGCCATGTAGATAGCTCTCTCTATACGAACATATTGGACTTGTCTGCAAGGTAGCTAGGTCTCTCTGTATGGATATGTTGGACTCATCAGCCATGTAGCAAGCTCTCTGTGTATGAAGATATTGGATTCATCTGCCTTGAAGCTAGCCCTCTAAATATACACATGTTGGACTCATGTCCCACGTAGCTGACTCTCAGTATATGGACATGTTGGAGTTATCTGAAATGCAGCTAGTACTCTGTACATGGACATGTTTGAAAACTCTGCCATGTAGCTAGGTCTCAGTATATGGACACATTGGACTCATCTGCCATGTAGATAGAACTCTGTATATGGAATTATTGCACTACTCTGCCATGTAGCTAGGTCTCTGTATATGTACATGTTGGACTTCTCTGCCATGGAGCTAGAACACTGTATATGGAAATGTGGCACTACTCTGCCATGTAACTAGCTCTGTGTATATGGACATTTTGGCTTGTCTTGCATTTAGCTATCTCTCTGTAATATATATGTTGGATTGATCTGCCATGTACGTAGCTCTCTGTATATGAATATATTGGACTTGTCTGTAATGTAGCTAGTTCTCAGTATATGGACATATTGGACTCATCAGCCATGCAGGCAGCTCTCTGTGTATGAACATGTTGAGCTCATCTGCCTAGTTTCAAGCCCTCTAAATATACACATGTTGGACTCATCTACTATGTAGCTAATTCTCAGTATATGGACATGTTGGACACATCTTCCATGTAGCTAGTACTCTGTATATGGACATGTTGGACTACTCTGCCATGTAGCTAGCTCTCAGTATATGGACACATTGGACTCATCTGCCATGTAGCTAGAACTCTGTATATGGAAATGTTGCACTACTCTGCCAAGTAACTACCCCTCTGTATATGGACACT
>NW_006409096.1:440760-441293 GCF_000296735.1 Chrysochloris asiatica
ATATATACATGTTGGACTCATATCCATGTAACTACTCTCCATATATAGACATATGGGACCCATCTGCCATGTAGCTAGAATTCTGTATATGGAAATGTTGTACTATTCTGCCATGTAGCCATTTCTCTATATGAATATCTTGGACTCGTCTGTCATGTAGCTAACTCTCTGTACATGGATATGTTGGACTGATCTGCCATGTAGGTATTCTCTGTGTATGAATACATTGGACTTCACCACCTTGAAGCTAGATCTCCGTATATGGACATGATGGACTCATCTGCCTTGTAATTAGTCCTCTATATATACATATGTTGGACTCATCTGCCATGTAGCTAATTCTGAGTATATGGATAAGTTGAACTCATCTGCCATGTAGCTAGTACTCTATATGAGGACATGTTGGACTACTCTGTCTTGAAGCTAGCTCTCAACATATGGACACGTTGGACTCATCTGCCCTGTAACCAGAACTCTGTATATTGATATGTTGCACTACTCTGTCATGTAGGTAGTTTTCTGTATAAGGACAT
>NW_006409097.1:0-1396 GCF_000296735.1 Chrysochloris asiatica
ATATTTTCAATAACCTCATATGTGTGCGAAAGTTGGATAGTGAATAAGACTGGAAAAGAATTGATGCATTTGAGTTATGGTGTTGGAGGAGAATATTGAAAGTACCATGGATTGCCAACAAAACAAATAGTTCTGTGTTGAAAGAAGTATGACTAAAATACCCCTTGGAAGCCAGGATGGCCAGCCTTTGTCTTTCATACTTTGGACACATTGTTAGGAGGAACAAGTCACTGGAGAAGGAATCATGTTTGGTAAAGTGGAGGGTCAGAATAAAAGAGGAAGACCCCCAACTAGACATATTGGCACAGTGGTAGCAATCAATGGGCTCAAACATAGCAATGATTGTGAGGTTGGCTCAGTATAGAGCAGTGTTTCGTTCTGTTGTGCCAACTTGATGGCACCTAATAACAATAACTATTTTTGTCAGTTATCACTCATCTGTAAGTTTGTCATGCTGTTTTGGCTAGCATTATTGCTATAATGCTGGAAGCTATGTCACTGATATTTTAATACCAGCAGGGTCACCCATGGTGGATAAGCTTCAAGTGGCTTCCAGAGTAAGACAGACTAGGAAGCAGGAGAAGCAAACTACTTTTGTAAGTTTAGCTACTGAAAACTTCATAAACAGCAACAAAACATTATCCAATATAGTGCCAGAAGGTGAGCAGGAAATGAAGAGAACTGAAAATACTTACTGATGAAATTCATAGACTATATAAAGCCTTCATTGTGGGTTGCATCTAAATGTAAGGAAAACAAAAATAGTCACAACTAGACCAATAAATAATATCATGATACATGGAAAAAAGATTGAAATTGTCTAATACTTCATTTTGCTTGGATCCACAATCAACGCTCATGGAAGCAGCAGTTAAGAATTTAGTTGAAGTATTGCATTAGGCTTCCTAAAAGTTGGACAATGGATAAGGAAGACCATAGAGGAATTTATGCATTTGAGTTATGGTGTTGGAGAAGAACATTGAAAGTACCATGTACTCCCAGAAGTGCAAACAAATCTGCTTTGGAGGAAGTACAGCCAGAATCTCCTTAGAAGCCAAGAAGATAAGACTTTGTTTCTCATGGTTTGTACATGCTTTCTTGGGAAGAACCAGACCCTGGAGAATGACATCATGCTACGTAAAATGGAGGGTCAGTGAATAAAATTAAGACCTCCGTCCACCACCACAAGATATGTTTTGACACATTGGTTGCAACAATAGATTCAAGTGCAACAATTATGTGAATGCCATAGTATCAAATAGTTTCTCATTCTGTTGTACATAGGGTCCCAATGAATCAGAACTAACTTGACCACAACTAACAACAACAATAACCCTATTATTGTAGTCTATTTCTTTAATTCTGTTAGAGTTTGATTTATGTATTTTGAGGTTCT
>NW_006409097.1:2841-3999 GCF_000296735.1 Chrysochloris asiatica
TGTTCTTGTAGTAATCAATCAGACTGCCATTATTGTTTCAGATTTTTCCTATTGGTCTTTCTTTCATGAACTATCTTCCGTTCTAGCAGCTCCAGGCTGGTCTAATTATCCTTACCAGTGGAAATTTCCTACCTCAATCGGTTCTGGATGGGGTTCTGGATTCTACCTATGGTCTTATGTAATGTAAAGGCTCCAGAGGAAGCCTCTTTCACTGGGCAACTTCTAGCCCCCTTTAAGGTATTCCAATCAGATATAGGCTGAAGGTGGACTTACAAGCTTTTTGTAGTGATGTTTCTGGCTATTCCTTTCTGCCCCCTTCAAGTGCCTATTTTACAATGGTAGGCAAGGGAATCCAAGATTCGAAAGACAGCCAATCATCTTAATACTATTCCCCTCATTTTACTCCTTCAAACCATGCCTCAATCCCTGTATCCCAGAACCCTGTTGTTCCAAGGTTGAGCATACATCATTATTTACCTCTATCCAATTTATTCCATGCAAAGCTGCCTAAATAATCTCCTATCTCCTTGTTCTTCCATTCCCTTCCCCCTTCGTGTGTATCCCTCCCACCCCCACACCCAAACTGTGCTGTGTCTATTCCTTACTTTGTGCTCTATCTTCCCCTCCCACCTTCCCTTCCTCCTATCCCATACATCCTGGTGATCAGCAAATATATATATATATATATTTCCCCTCTTCCTTAGGGTGGGTTCTTTTTCTCAGTCTTTTACAATAATGGTCCTATGCAGTATTTCTCCTTTTGTGACTGACTACACTAACTCAGCATAATGTCCTCAAGGTTCATCCATGTTATGTGGTAGCTTGCAGCTTCCTTGCTGTTCTTCAAGGTAGCATAATATTCCATTGTGTGTATGTACCACAGTTCGTTTATCCATTCTTCAATTGATTGGCACTTAGGCTCTATCTATCTTTTTGCTATTGTAAATAGTGCTGCTATGAACATTGGTGTGCCTATATCTACTCGTGTTATGTCTCGTATTTCTTGTGGATAAATACCACGTAGAGGAATTGCTGGGTCATAAGATATTTCTATTTCCAACCTTCTGAGGACGTACCATATCGCTTTCCAGAGTGGTTGTTCCATTTTGCAATCCCACCAACAACCAGTCTCTCCGTATCCTCACTAGCATTTATTGT
>NW_006409097.1:4607-5856 GCF_000296735.1 Chrysochloris asiatica
TATGTGGATGGGTTAATTTCTGGATTCTTGATTCTGTTCCATTGATCAATGTATCTTTCATTGTACCAGTACCACACTGTTTGACCACTAGCCATGTAGTAGATTTTGAAGTCAGAGATTGAGAGGCTTCCAACCTGTTCTTCTTAAGCAGTACTTCGCTTATCCTGAGTCTCTTTCCTTTCCATATAAATTTTGTTACTATCTTTTCCATCTCTTTGAAGAATGTCTCTGGAATCTGGTTTGGGATTACATTATATGTGTGAATTGTTTTCGGTAGTGTTGACATTTTCACGATGTTGAGTCTTCCTATCTAGGAACATGGTATATTCTTCCACTTTTGTAAGTCTCTTTTTGATTCTTGTAGTAGTGTTTTGGATTTTCTGTGTATAGGCCCTTTGTTTCTCTAGTTATATTTATTCCCAGATATTTCATCCTTTGTGTGGCTATTGTAAATGATATTTCTTTCCTAATGTCCTTTCAGCACTGTCATTGTTACTATAGAGGAATCCAACTTATTTTATTTTTTTGAGATTCACTCAACTGTATAGTTTAAACATAAATTTAGCTTACCTTATCATGTAAAAGTTGTTATGCAAAGAGTTTATTTTAAATTACAATAATAAAAGAGAAATAATATTTGATATTCAACAATCAAACTCAGCATGTTTCTTCTTCAAAGATAGTTAATATCTTTAGCATTCTACCTAAGACATTTTACTTTCAGGAAATGTTGACTCAAGGCTCTCAAAAACTTTCCTAAATGGCTCAGCCATCTGTTTTAATCCAGAGTTATCTTTTAATCCCAGCAATATTCAGTTTGATAATCTTAGTTTGTAGTAGAGGAAAATGTCCACAAAATTCAAGGGAATGTTTTGTCAAAGTCTAAGAGTGATAAATTAGAGTCTGGGGAGTATAAATTATATTCATGGGAGTCTCTGTAAAATCAAGTTTTACATTTCCTAGCATATTTTAATAAAATTGTTAAATACTATTCATTTTACTTTTTTACAAATATATAGCTAAATATTTAAACATTTGCCATCTAAAGAAGGTCTTACAAATGAATGATTTCTTTAAATAAGATTTTTCAAATAAAAGTCATGAATAAAACCCAAGCATTGGACCTATATGTATATTTCCATATTACATAGGCATTAGTAGATATAAGAGGACTGTAGTATTTGGGTTGATTTGCACAATTGATTTTTGTATGTTGGTCTTATACCCTGCCACTTTGCTGAGTCTTCCA
>NW_006409097.1:7094-7998 GCF_000296735.1 Chrysochloris asiatica
AATTCATACTTTTTGAGTGTTTTTATCAGGAATGGATGTTGGATTTTGTCAAAGGCCTTTTTTGTATCAATTGATATGATCATATGGTTCTTTTCCTTTTTCTTATTTATATGGTGGATTACATTGATTTTTTTTCTAATGTTGAATCATCTTTGCAACCCTTTTATGAAACCCACTTGGTCATGATGTATTATTATTATTATTATTTTTGATGTGTTGCTGGATTCTGTTGGCTAGGATTTTACTGAGACTTTTTGCATCTATGTTCATGAGGGATATTGGTCTATAATTTTCTTTCTTAGTGATGTCCTTCCTGGGTTTTGGTATGAGGGTTATGATGGCTTCATAAAAAGTATTTGGAAGTTTTCCATCCTCTTCTATATTCTGGAATAATTTGAGTAGAATTGGTGACTGCTGTTCCTTGAATGTTTGGTAGAATTCACAAGTGAAGCCATCTGGACCTGGACTTCTTTTGGTTGGGAGTTTTTTAACAACCTGATCAATTTCTTCTTTCGTTATGGGTCTGTTCAAATTTTTTGGTATGTCATGTTTTTCTAAAAATGTATCCATCTCTTCTATGTTTTCAAATTTTTTGCAGTACAACTTTTCATAGTATTCTGTTATTATCATTTTTATTCCGTTTGGTTTCATTGTGACATCGTCCATGTGGTTTCTAATGTGAGTTATTTGTGTGGTCTCCCTCTTTTCTTTTGTTAGTTTTGCCAATGGCTTGACAAGTTTATTAACCTTTTCAAAGAACCAGCTTCTTGTCCTGTTGATTCTTTCTATAGTTTTTCTGTTTTCCAATCATTTATTTCTGCTCTTACCTTTATTATTTATTTTCTTTGGGTACCTGTAGGTTCCATCTGTTGGTCTGTTTCTAATTGGTGGAGATGCTGTGTTA
>NW_006409097.1:21708-28427 GCF_000296735.1 Chrysochloris asiatica
AGAGAAAAGATGTTCAGTTTGAAGACTAAGGTGTGTCTGACCCAAGCCATGATATTTTCAATGACCTTTTATGCATGTGAAAGTTGAACACCAAATGAAAAATACCATAGAAGAAATGATACATTTGAGTTATAGTATTGGAAGAGAATATTTAAAGTACCATGGACCACCAGAAGAACAAATTTCTTTTAGGAAAAGTATAGCCAGAATGCTCCTTAGAAGCCAGGAACACCTACTTAGTCTCTCATCATTCGGATATATTATCAGAAGAGACCAGTTCCTGGAGACGGCCATCTTGCTTGGTAAACTGGAAGGTCAACAAAAAAGAGGAGTACCCCTAACAAGATTTATTGGCACAATGTAGGCAGCAATGGGCTCAAGCGTATCAAGCCTTGTGAGGTTTGTGTCGGACCGGGCAATGTTTTGCTCTGAGTGAGTACCTACCCACTGGCACGTAGTAACAACCACAAGACACCTGAGTAAGTTTATGTGATCATCAAAGAAAAAACAGTTATACTTTGTATTCATTTTTCTTTCTTTCTCACTATTCAAAAGATCCCTCTATGAGGGAAAACATTCTTCTTGTAAGCCTGTCTTTTACCAAAGACAAAATTCCTGTACAATGGTTATTTCACCTGTTAAGAAGGCACTCACCAAAAAGTAAAAAAAAAAAAAAAAAAGGCATTTTAATGGCTATTTATATGAAGCCTAAGGCTAGAGAAAGTTGCTTTGCTGATATTTACTGATATCCAGGCTCTAAACCTGTGAAGCACCAAAAGGGGCCAGATGACCAGCAAAGATAATAAAGATAATGACCATATAAAAGAGCACTGCCATGTATTTGCAATTTTGACTTGAGTGCATTGTAGAGCACATGATCTTTTTCTTACTTTGATTCAGTGTGGATAATAAGTCTATGACTTCCTCTCTTTAATAAATACTGGGACTCCAAGTTAACACTGAATAAAGTGAATGTCTTTTTAGATGAGATGTTTAGAGCAAAGCTATTAATAATTCTGTGTATCACAGCTGCCTTTATTTATTCATAAATACAGTACAAACATCTTATCAAAAAGAGAGGATTTTCTTATACTATAAAAAGATAATTAATTCAGGCTGGATAAACTTAATGGCACATTTGCCATCTGGGCAAAGCAAATAAAACACCAGAATAGAAATGTGTGAAGAAAAAGTAATCAAAATATGGAATAAAAATACATGCTTAAACTCTGTTTTGATCTCTTGAACAACAAATAATTTTCCACCTCAAGTATTATGCTCATGCTTATATGAAAGGAAATATAGAATGTAATAGGGCATAGAAAAATGCACAGCTGAGTTTGGACAAACATTTCAGGTGGTTTCTTTCCTTTTTTCTTTACACAGATAAGGTGTTTCAGATCCTCTGAATATCTTTTTTCTATGCTCATGAGGGACAGAATCTGTTAGTAAAATGATGTAGACAAGAGAACATTATTATAATTATTACCATCAGTCTATTGTGTCTTTGAAAGAACTGATAGACATATCAGGAGCTTTTGCTTTATTAAATTAACCCAGAAAACTTAACTCGGCTGATGACCATGATCTTTAAACCCTTTGAAAAGATGGTGTTTGTCATATAAATCTATAAGTACACTAACATTCTAGTCTCATCTTCAGGCTCTCAACTGTCACTTATTTGGAAATGTTACTTCTGTCTTATCCTTTTCTTAAACATGTCAGCATTTGTCCTTTCTAAACTAATGACATCCTGGGGACTTTTGGGCCCAGAGTCAGTGACAGAGGATTAGAGTGGAGAGTGAAGCATCCAGCTGATAAGAAGAGAAGGCATATGCACAAGAACACCCACACTTGCAGATAATACTCACTCGACCTGGCTACAATGGCTGGATGATCAGAGCTCAACTAGAAGAAGAAAGAAGAGGGAAAAAAGAGTATTCTGATACATTTTTATGAACTTGACCTACACCTATGGATACAGTAGCTCAAAAGAGGGAACAAATCTTTGCAGCAGGGATTATCCCCACCCCCTCCATACAGAGAATAGACAGGGATGGGCAACTTGGACATTGGCTACCCAAAATAGGGGGGGCTACAAAGGCAAGAAGTGACTGGCTTACAAGCTTTCAAGACGGAACCTAGATCCAGAGGGCAGGAAGAAGGTAGAATCTCCACTGAGTAGTAGCCAATCTGTCTGGGCGGGGCTGATGAAAGGTGATGGAGATAGGTCTCTTGTGGCACAATAGTGAATAATTGCTATCAAGACTTACTGTGAGGGTTGGAAATGTTTTGCAGCAAAAGGAAGGGAGTGGTTGACTTTGCAGTCCAGGAGCAGAGGTCCCTGGGACCATCAAGGGAGAAGAGCTGAGTGTGGGACCCTACCCAGCGAAACAGACAGAGACACAGACATGGGAGAGATGGAGTGGCTGGGGACTCTAGACCCAGACAGGGAGCAGGGTTGTGTGCTGATGACCAGGGGGCAGGCTTTCAGGGTATACCCTTTGGTTGGTTGATGATGCATGGAGGGGATTGCAACCATTACAGTGAAACGACATACAATAGGATGAATGTAAAGCTAATGTTCAACCAGGTAAACTACCACATAATTCACAATAAAACATTTAAACAAAACCAAAAAAAACCAATGATGTCCTTTAAGTGCTCAACTACTAGCAGAAAAGTTGGTGATCTGAACTCACCCAGATAGGCTTGGCGATCTACCTGTTAAAGATCACAGCTTTGAAGACCCTATGGAGCATTTTTACTCTGCATACATTAGTTTCCATCTAATCAACTGAACAGAAACAGCCAATGCCAGCCTAAACCCAAGAATCTCTGACTGTGTGTAGTGCAATTATGCTTTCAAGATGTTTTCTTTTCCCAGAGGCATCTACCTTGCCTTTCCCATTTCCTCTATTGTAGCCGTGTCCTGTCATTCAATCAACAGAGCACTATCTTATCTTCCTCTGCCCCCATTTTTTTTTTTTTTACACATGCTAAATTACTTTTATTAATCCAGAACGGCACACTAAATTGCTTTTACTAATCCAGAACGGCACACTATATACCGTACAGCGTATGTCTAGACACCCTCATAGAAAATAGTTCTCATCAAAAAGAAACTTAGAACCGCTTATAAACCTCTTCTGTGTTAAGATTTTAATACATACAATTCTAATTGCCCTTGGAACCGAATGCTGGGCTAATCCTCTCAGATGATCTATATTGTGAAAATGCTCACTTATTTTGACAATAAACATGTAATCACTTGCCTAAATTAATTTTCACTATGTTATAAGGAACCCATTAAATGACTGCAATTATAGCAACCATATTGCTGTTGGTGGTATGGCACTATGGGTTAATGCACTGGACTGCAAAATTGGTTTGAATTGTTAGGTCAGCAATTCAAGTTCACTAGTCACTCCTCAGAAACCCCAAACAGGGTCACTATGAGTCAGAATCGACTTGACAGCACTTAACAACAATGTTGTTGTTGTGTGCCGTTGAGTGTTGTTGAGTGCCGTCGAGTCAGTTCCGATCCATAGCAACCCTGAATAGAGTTTCCAAGGGGAGGCTGGTGAGTTTGAACTGCCAACAATGAGGCTCAAACAAATTTTGCAGTCCAGCGCACTAGCCAACAGTGCCACACAAGGACTCCCTTAACAACAAGTGCCATCAAATCTGCTCTAATAGTGACCCTCTGAAGGGTTTCGAGGCGTGGCTGGTGGGTTTGAATTGGCCACCTTGTGATTACCAATCCAATGTTTACCAGATCTTCAGACATTGCTGTAGAGTTATGATATTTTCAGTCAAACCCCCAAACACATAATCCTTGATTTGTTTCTGAGTCACAGAGATAATAATTTTATTAATTTGAGATTTAGCAGTAGGAGATACTGGCTTTAAATTCTTTTCTTGACATGGTGCTAGAAATTATACCTTCTGTGTTTTTCATGCATGTTAGAATAAGAATTTCATTTCTCTTAGGGTACAAAGCAAACATTTACTAGAGCCAGTTGATGCTTTATCTTACTTGCTTCCTTTTACTGTCCTTTGTCCCAGCCTAGCTAGACTGGCCTTTAAACATGTCGTAATCTTCCCTGACTGGAGATGTTGATAGACTATTTCTCTGTTTGAGCATTTCCAGTTAATTCTTAATCATAAGTCATAGCTGAGTTTGAATGTCACTTCCTCAATCAACCTTTTTCTGACACGCATTGAATGAGTCTGGCATCTTCAGGGCTCTGTACTTCTACTTCATAGACTCATAATAACTGAATAAACACTTGAGTACATTTTTGGATAATATGACTCTCCTGTTAGAATGTAAGTTAGCAAGGCTGAGACTATAGCTTTTTTATTCACAGCTATAGACCTGGAACCACACATAACATTCACAAATAGTTGGTTTTCAATAAAGTGTTTTAATATAACCAAAGGATGAGTTTGTTAATGAAAGAAAACAGAAATGATGATGATGATGGCAAACAACCTATAGGGTAATGTTGGTTTCTCTGATGACAATATTATGAAAGCGTTGACAGTTTGTAAAAATTAAGTATACAATTTTCAGTTCTGCTTCCATGTAACGATTTCCACTCTAGTTTCTCTAAAACTTACTTTGCAATCCAGAAGTAAAATGCAGAACAACATCAAGATTCTTCATTAATTTCTCTTTTGTCTTTTATGTGGCATCAGCTAAATTATACGAGGACTTTTCCATGAGGTTAAGGTTTGTCTTACATAATAAATTCCTAAGTGAGAACACAATTAAGTCATCAGTCACATTCAGAACCTTTGAACTAAAACTCTATGGAATGGAAATTTCCTCTGGGCAAATGTTTACACCTAATATGTTATCCATGATCACTCTGGGTTAATGTGCTGGACTGCAAATTCAGTTTGAACCACAAGATTGGCAGTTCAAGCTCACCAAGCACTCCTCAGAAACCCTATATAGGGTCACTGTGGGTTGGAACTGACTCTAAGGCACTTAAAAACAACAGTAATAAAAAGTTGGTGTGGTGCTGTAGCATCAGTACTGAACTGAGAACCACAAGATTGGAGGTTCAAGTAAACCAGCTGCTTCTCTGAAACCCTATACAGGTGATATAGTAGGAATATAGATGAATTTCTATGTTCTATATATAACAAGCGAAAGAGTGAAAATGCATTCTCAAGTATTTGTTTGTGTGGTGGGGAGAATAGTCACATTACTTGATTTTCAAATTGTATATAACAATTTGATCTTAAAACTAATTGAATTTGATGGCTACAAACAGAAACACATCTAAACATAAAAACTGCCCACAATAACAACAACAGTAACACAACAAAATAATTCTATTGATTCCATCATCTAAGATGAGGAAAGGGAGAAAATAAAACTAGACTTGTGATTGCTTTTTAAATTCTCTGGGCTCACAAATTTTGAATGGGTTCTGTTTGCATTTCCATGTCCTCTGCCTTCTAGCCATATTTGTGTATTGCCAATGAGAGTAGAGAGTTAATATTCCCTTATACATACATATATATATATATATTTTTTAACATGAATTTAAGGTAAAAATATAATTCTTCAATATGACTATAGATTGTCAGCCTGATTTTCATGAGGCTTACCTTTACTATTTGAAGCCCTAAGCATATGGATTTGTGCTTTCTTTAATATATGTAAATATTACAAATGCTTTCAGCATTTACAGAAGTAGGTGAGATAAAAATGCAGTGTCCTTTAGACAAATTAATGTGAGCTTGTTAATCAAGGGCAAATCTAGAAGGGCAGATTTTGAAACATAAGCAAAAGACTGATTTATTATGAGTATAAGCATCAAAAATTAGATTCAGATGGTTTTATATGATTACTTCATTTCTTAAATTAATTGTATTTAAAGAACAAGTTGCAGATTCATACCTCTAGTTTCCTAAGTTCAACTAAAGTGATCCATGTTGAATAGTTAACATGGGATGAATTACAGATTTTGAGTACTGAATGTTGCATCCCAAATATTTAGCTAACTGGTTTGCTTATATAAACAAAATGCGTTATTGGGTATCAGAAAATATTATTGGTGATTTGGCATGACAGTTTTCCTTCCTCCATCCTTTTAATCTCTAAAATGGGAATCTTTGTCTAAGGGTTAAATGGGAAATTTGCAGCTAAAATTGGTGCAATTTACATCTAAAAAGAAAAAAAAAAAAGGATAACACAATAAAACAAGACAAAAAGGCAAATTGAAAAAAAAGTTTGTCACAATGGATATATTAAAACATTGGAACAATCCCAAAACTTTGAAATGTGGTACCAAATATTGTGAAATATGTACTGACAGTATGAAAAAAGAGCAAACATATAATTCCACTAAAGTCAAATAAGATACAAATTTCTTCTAAATTACCTTGAAGAGAAATATAATCATACTTTGATTAGAGTACTGATATATAAAAGCATGGATGGGGCACTAGGTAATACAATTATGTTTCAACGAGAATTCGTTTGTATTTCGCAATGCAGGGGAAACTTGGAGAAATACGAATAGCATTCTTAGGTGATCATAATCTCCCAGCAAAGTGAGTCAGGGGGAAATGAACAGCAATTGCCATACTGCAGCACTAGTGATTTTAACATTTTATTAATGAATCAACTGATCTTGGGAAGCCTGAAAAGTGAAGAGATTTACCAATCCAGAGAAAAGGAAAGACTAAGTTTGGCA